>NC_084482.1:148417372-148584872 GCF_030035675.1 Rhineura floridana
TTCTGCTTCATGATGTTATTCAGTTAAGACTCCTGTGCTTTACCACTATTATATAACTATGCCCATAATTTACAGCAGGTTAGGCTTAGGATGTGTATTTACCATGCAGCTATCTATTTTTCTTTAAAATGCAATATGCTAAGCATCATGTATAAAAAACACATCCAAAATACATGTTTCTGTTAATACCCTATAATAAACACCAACACTAACACACTAACACATTCTGCTTCATTCAAGACCAAACAGAAACCAGATACAGACTTAAATCACTGAATCTTCATCTGATCTGCAATAAATACATTCCTCAAGCTGCATTTTCAAAATTCTTTTTAAACATGCCAGCACTCACATATAATGGACACATATGCATTTGATAAGGTGGGCTCTGGTTCATTAAAGCTTATGCAGATTGTATTTCATTGTCTTTAAGGTGCCACAAGATTCTTAGTTGAATTTTTCCCATGGGGAGCTCAGCAGTGTATCTGACTCCTGCAGAAAATGAAGCTTGACGTCTTTGCCGATCAGCTGAGCTGGGCTTGGATTTTTCAAATGGCCCACCAAGGGAAACCCAGGAACGGATCTGTTGGATGGATCCAGTTCCCCGCACTAAGCCAAATCTTGGCTTAGCTCAGCCCAGGAGCAAAAAGGGTCAGGGCAGAGCAAAACACCTACAGACTGCTATGTGGGAACCTGCACGTTCATGGGGTCCTAGCAGTGGTGTACCAAGGGTGGAGTGGTGGGAGTGGCCAGCCCCAGGTGCAGGCAATAAGGGGGTGCATTGTCAGACAATGCCAGAGCCAGACCGAATGGCAGACGGAGCAGCTTATCCCGAGTTTCCCTCCTCCTCCTTCCTGCTGGGGCAACCCCGAAATGAGTGGGGAGGAGGAGGAAGAGGCGGGGGCCAGTGGGGCAGTGCCCCTTTCACCCTCCTGGACCAGCCCTCCCCCTTGCGAGCTCTTTGGAGCAGGCTGGCACTGAAGCAGTTAATGCAGAGGCACAGGCAGGCTGTGCAGGAGGCAGAGTGTGGCTCTTGATGCTGGCAGGCAGAAGAGGCACAGCCAGCCAGCAAGTCAGTGAGGGGCACCCGGGGGGGCAAGCTGGTGAGTGAGCCAGGGAGCCAAGGGGTGGGCCAGTGTCCAGCGCATCTAGCACAAGGGGCGGGCATGGGGGGGAGGTCAGTGCCTTTGCACCGGAGAAGCTCCCTGGAGCCAGCAGGGTGCTCAACGCTGCCTGCCCTCCTCCTCCTCTCCCACTGCTGTGTGTCCCAGAGGTGGCAGCACGTAGGAAAGGAGGGCTCTCCAGCAGGCAGCAAGCTGGAAGACACATGTGGGCAGGTGAATGCCCAGATGTGTGGATGCGTGAAGCTAACTTCCGGGCATGTGGTGTTGAACATGGCCATGGGGGCAACACACCCTTGCCTGCCTCTTTCTGCATGTGGGAAAAGGCCACAAACTTTGCATAGGTGTGTTTGCGGACTGGGAGATAATCTCTCAGGTCAGTCAGGGTGCTAGCACTGTGGGTGTGTGGACACAAGAGGCTTTGTACTTGTATGTGTGTGTGCACACGTAGGTATATAGACCAATGTGGACATTTGGTGTGCAGGGCATAAATGCACCTTTGGAGGCCACTTTAAGTCTCACACTTCTAGCCATCAATATTTATGTATCAGCAAACTGTATACACGCCATAATGCATAGATGACAGAGGGTTGGTAAGTACATACCCCACTGGTCACACCTCAAAGTGTTCAATATGTAGGTATAAGGTTTTTTCCCTTTTTTCAAAAAATACATTAATGTAATTAAAAAGTATTAATCCATTACTTTTTTCCTTTTTTGTACTGTAAGTTTTTATTTTATTTTATTTACTGGCATAATTATATATACAAAGTTCAATAAAAGAAAATATTCACTGTCTCAGTTTCTTTTCTGGCCATTATTATTATTTGTTTCATTTCATGATTATTACTGAAAATAATTTTGTTGTATAGAGGAGTGGGGGTGTTAAAAAATGATCCTCTCCGGGTGTCAAATACACTAGGTACACCACTGGGTCCTAGTAAGCCATAGTTTGGTTTACTGTGTCATGTGAACCACATCTGAAGTGGACTATTTCAGTAGGCGCTGAAAGATAACAGAGATGGTGCCTGTCTAATATTTAAATGTAAATGTACTGCCTTCAAGTCGATTCCAACTTATGGCGACCCTATGAATAGGGTTTTATGAGGCTGAGAGGCAGTGACTGGCCCAAGGTCACCCAGTGAGCTTCATGGCTATGTAGGGATTCGAACCCTGGTCTCCCAGGTCATAGTCCAACACCTTAACCACTACACCACACTGGCTCTCAGGGGAGGGAATTCCAATGGGTAGGTGCCGCCACACTGAAGTTACGTTATGCGGAACAGATCTCCTGATAAGATGATATCTGCAGGTGGCCCTCACCTGCAGAGCGCAGTGATCAACTGGGTATATAAGGGTAAGATGATCTTTCAGGTATCCTGATCCCAAGCTGCATAGGTCTGTGTACACCAAAGCTAGAACCTTGAACTTGGGCTGGTAGCTAATTATGTGGATTTTATTATGGCTGCATACACACTCTTCTTTCCTCTGCATCCAATGCACTCCCACCACTGGTTTGGGAAGCAGTGTACACAGGCTATTATCCAATTGGATCCATTATCCAATCCATTAACCGGGCCAAATTCAAGGTTCTAGTTTTGGTGTATGAAGCCCTATACAGTTTGGGACCAGGATACCTGAAAGACCATCTTACCCCTTATATACCCAGCCGATCACTACGCTCTGCAGGTGAGGGCCTCCTGCAGATACCATCTTATCAGGAGGTCCGTTCTGCAAAACATAGGAAATGGACCTTTAGTGTGGTGGCACCTACCCTGTGAATTCCTTCCCCTTAAATATTAGGCAGGCACCATTACTGCTATCTTTTTGGTGCCTTTTGAAGACTTTCCTCTTTCAGCAAGCCTTTTAAGTTGGGACCTATCCCAGTCTGCGTCTCTGTTGGAATTGCTTTTATTATGTTTTTTTTTAAAAAAAAACAGTATGTTTTTAAGCCTTTTTAAAAGATTTTTTAAAAGTTTTTTAAAAAAATGTTTTTAAAGTTATTTTGTTTTAATGTATTTTAAGGTCTGTTTTTATGATGTTCTGATGTGTTGTTAGTGCTTTTGTTTGGCACCCTGGGCTCCTGCTAGGAGTGTTACAAACAAAACGCCCCAGTCCCTTTTTGGGATCCTGGTGGCTTGAGTTCGCTCCCCAATACTCACCCAATAGAGTTCAGAAAACGAACGAAACAATGATGGAGAAGGAGTATCTTTATTGCTAACACGTGCACGTGGAGAAGTAGCCTTAGCCAGTTCTGGCAAAATTAAGCATTGCTAGCCTTTTTATCACCTTTGTTATGTTAATTACATTAACATCATTATCATCATAATTACATCACTTTCATTTTCCTTACATCACTTTAACCATGCCCACTGGTACCTTCCCCTCTCTTCCTAGTTCCATATTTGGAACTTGTTTTTCCTATTTTCACCTTGGACGTTTGAAACAAAGTTTGATACTTTCTTCTTCAGCACAGCTGGACATTGCAACTAAGCCTGATTTTCCCAGCTATTTTGCAAACTCAGCTTTATACAAACAATGCCAGTCAGCAAAGTAGCATTTCTGTTAAACACACACACAGGTAAATTGACTGTACATTCACTGTGCTACAATTCCCAAAATGAGCAATATTCATGTTTTAACTAAATAAGCAAACTTCAGTGTCACAATTCCCCCCTTAGAAGCTATCTGATATTTATATCATATAGCTTCTCCATTCTGAAACTTATTGGTACATAATTTTACCATACATTTGCATACTACTTTTAGTTGCATTATCTGCTATACTGCGGATACCATTCATAATTATAGGCAATAAGCAAAGCAAAAGCATACATCAAAAACAACTAATACAAGCATTGTTTTCATTCCTCCAAACCAATTGAACTAACTGCCCCAGCTTCCAAGATTTATTCCTTTCCAAGTTTACATTGGTACGTGGGCAAAGTTTGTTTTTGTTAGCGATTTCTTTTATTACTTTACCATTATCAATTTTCAAACAACATTCTATTAAGTTGAGGAGTCCACAAACTCCTCTTCCTTTTTGACTTAATAATTCAAGGCCAGCCTGTTTTGGAATACAGCCTTTCTCAATTGTGTTGATTGATCAGCAAACAATGTTAAGGCTTCAGCTGTTTGATTGGTTATATTGGGTCACAGTATCCCGCTGAGCCATTATGTACCCATGAGGCAGGATTATAGTTGCAATGATACATTCTGAAGGCCAAGTGTCTTCCCAGTTATATCCTTGGCTTTTAATATCAATGTCTCGCCTCTTTCTATCGGACTGTTCTCCATCAAATACTGAAATTAAAGGATTTATGGTTTCCATCTTTTATGGTATACATTGGGTGTATGCTTCCATTATAATAAATGCCAGTCCAATTTAAGAAAAGAATTGCATAAGCCTTAGCATTATGCAAAATTGGGGAATCTTGTCTGCAATGAGATAATAGTATTCCTGTAAAACTTCTTACTCAGCCAGACTCAATAGGACAGAATTGTTTTGCACCCAGCAGGATGAAACACTGCCATTTGCTAGACTCTTGAATTAAACTGTAAGTAGATTTTGGCTGTTTCCTGGGGCATGAGAACATCTTGCATCCAAGAATGATTCAGAAGGTCTTCAAAGGATGGCCTATCAGAAGGCCTCAGAGCTAAACACCACTTAATGAGCTGCTGGCACTCTGGAGAAATCTTTTGTCGAAAATAGACTTGGCCCCTTACGATCTCCTCGTCATGTTCAAAGGGGATTTCACCACAGACCATGTCATACAACAATACTCCAAGTGACCAGACAGTAGCAAATCTGCCATGATACCTGTGATAGCGAATCCATTCTGGAGGACTATATACACGAGTACCATGAAAGTCAGTGTACACTGTGTCCTTGAGCAATACTCCAGATCCAAAATCTATAAGTTTGAGCTCTCCACTGCTCAGGCCAATCAAAATATTCTCGTCCTTGATATCCCGATGTAAGACACCACAGCTGTGGCAGTATCGAACTGCTTCCAAAACCTGACAGAAAAAGCTGCGAGCCAAATCTTCAGGCAGAGCCCGTCTCTCTGTGATGAAATCAAAGAGATCTTGCACAGGATCAGGCCATTCCAAAACCAAAATGAAACTGTCCGGCCTCTCAAACCAGTCCAGGAGACGAATTACTCCCCGAAAGCCAGAGCCAACTTTCTTCAGGAGCAAGATCTCCATGGGTACCCTAGTCCCACTAGGCAGTTCTCCCCATTCGGAAACCCGGTTCCGAGACACATGCTTGATGGCCACCAGAGCTCCGTCTGCCAGCCGGGTGCCCGAATAGACTGAACCAAAGCCGCCACTGCCCAGCAGTGGGCCTATCTGATACAGCTTCTCCAAAGGTTCCTTTGCTTTCCCTGGCAGGGGCTTGACCGGGTGCAGATCTTCGTCGGGCGCCAAGCACAGGTGGGTCAGTGAGTTGATCTTGGAGAGCAGCATCCCCGCCCGGGACCGGCTGCAGCGACGTCGTCGTCTGAGGCAGTTGCTGGGTTGTTATCTATGAGGCAAGGGCGGGAGCTGCGGGCAAGGTTGTGCCGGGTCAACGTACTCCCTCTCGTGCGGCGAGACAGCCCCGGCTTCAGCTACTTGCGTGGGTTTGACCTATTTTGGCATGAAAGCTATTTACCCTATGGATTTAGTTCCACCCACCTATTGGGCCCAGTATTCCACCCTCTGGCCTTCTATCAATCCTTCCGTGGGCCAATCTCTCATATACTTTGGGGCTTTATAATAAAGGTTGGTTCTTGTTACCACCTTGGGTCTAGATCGTACGGGTATCTCCTGTTGGACTGTTACCGTAACAAAGATGCTTGGTCTTAAACAATCAGACCCTGTGGGGATAGCTTGTATCTTGAACCTTCTTGCAGATCCGCCCATCTGTTGGCTTATCTCCCGGAAGTTCTTGTACAGATGCTCTTAAAGGTAAGGGTCGTACAGATCCTCCCATTAAATTAGGGGCCTTGATCAAGGAGGTATCAATCCTCCCATCTATGCCACACACATCGTCGGTGTGTAAGCTTGGTTTTAAAATACCCCAGATAATAATCTTGTCTAGGGTCACTGGCAATTAATGGAACCCGAGGCAATCTAACAGTTACTGTGATGCGCCCCCAAGATTCCCCTCTCCAATCGTTAGGATGCACTTCCGGTGGCAGCGTCGGAGGGGAACCTCCCATTTAAATTTATCTCAGGCGCACAGTCCTGAGATCAGTATCAGGCGGAAGAACAGAACTTAAATAAGTTCGGGCAACAGTGTGCAGGTGTACCCTCTTATCTTTAGAACAGATATCTACAAATTGTACTATTGTCACTGGAACCTTTTTCCTGGGATCTCCTGGTATCTGCACACTTTTAGCTTGAACAGAAAAAGGTTTTCGTGAACCCCCCATATAATCTCGGTCCTTTTATTTCTTTATCTTGATCTTCAGGTTGAAACCCGACACGATTTCCGACAACCACTTTACTTCAGGCGTCTGATCCTTCGCCTCTCCAGGTGGGGAGTCCTTGGCTACTCCCTGCTCAGGTTCCTGGGTAATTACAGGCTCTGCTTTCTTTATCCGGCTAACATGGACTCATCGCTTATGGCCTATGAGCTTCACGGCAGACTCAATAATTAGAATGATCTGCTCCGGTGGTCCCCACGTGGGCTGTAAAGGCTCTTGCTTCCACTTCCAAACTCGTATCCAATCACCGGGTCGGTATTGATGGATCGCCACATCCAGGGGTAACCTCTGAAACTCACGATTGTGCCTGTGAATAGAGGACAAAACACCCTGCAAGGCAATAACATACTCCAATAACTGCCTGTTCCCTAATTTCCCATTAATCTCTGTCTGGGGCCCAAGCTCAATGGGAGGTCTGCCAAACAGTGACTCAAAAAGAGTCAATTTTGTTTTTCCCCTGGGAGTATTTCTCATAATGGTCAAAGCCAATGGCCATTAGTCAATTTCTGAGCCCCATACTGTACTGCGGCATCTTCCTCTTAGAATATTGAGGAGTCAACTCCTTCCATGTAATCATAATGTCCATTAAATTTTTATCCAATGTTAGTCCACTCAGCGCTGCTTCCTTTGCTGCCTTATCTACTTTATGATTTCCTTTTCGCCGAACTGGATCAATTAACATAAATAATTACCTTCTTTGGTAGTTGAAC
Source organism: Rhineura floridana (assembly GCF_030035675.1). NCBI lineage: Eukaryota > Metazoa > Chordata > Lepidosauria > Squamata > Rhineuridae > Rhineura > Rhineura floridana. The sequence goes on from NC_084482.1 coordinate 148,424,678, forward strand.
ACATTCCAGGAATTCCATTATCATCTATTGATGCTCAATGCTGTGTCCATCACTTTTTTTAATAAAACCTTCCTTCCATAGTATAGTGGAAACATGTACAGTTCGGAATACATACTTAGAATCAGTATATATTTCCCTCTTGTTGATCCAATTCTTTCAGGGCCTCTATGGCTGCAGCCAATTCTGCCATCTGGGCTGAATAGGTAGCCTGGCAACTTAACACTCTTTATAGCCTTCAGGTCTTCACACACAGCGTAGCCTGCATACCATTGTCCCTCTATCACCTTCGAGCTTCCATCCACATATAAATGCCGCCCTGCTATTGGCTGATCAGTCAAGTCTACTCAAGGTTTCAATGAGCATTTTAGTATCTGGATACAATCATGCGCCAACTCTCCTGGTTGAGGCAGTAATGTCGCTGGATTCAAAGTATTACAAGTTCTCAGGCATAAGCCTTGCCGTCCCAGCAGCTGTTATTCATACTGGGTAAGCCGGCTCAGACCGAGGACCTTAGTTGCCTTCTTTCCCAGGATCCTTTTCAAATCATGCGGTCCCAATACTTCCACAGGGGATACAATCATGCTTTTTCTCTGCTTTCTTCAGAAGGATTCCTGTGGCTGCCACAATTCATAGGCAGGCTGGCCATCCTTTTGCCACAGGATCCAGTTTAACGTAACCATTGGTATTGGATGAAGTCTATCACTAATTCCTTTAAACTTTAAACATACTTCTAGCTCAAAGGGAATTGGCATACTGAAATCGGACCTACCCCAGACTTCAATCTGACCTTCACTGGTTTAGTATTGACCACACGAGCAAGATTATTCTCAGGGTGAATTCCTTTCGAAGGCTCCCACTGTTGTATCTCTCTAGCCTCCGGCTCCCCCCTTAAGATCATTTAGAAAGCGCATTCTTGTTGCTTTGGTATCATTTCTTCTAAGGTATTTCCTCTAAACGTGATTTGGGCCTGGAGCTTTGCCAAAAGATCCCTTCCAAATATTGCAATGGGGCAACCATCCGAAACCAAAAACTGATGTATAAAACATTGTTGTTTATCTTCTCTTCCTGGAAGGTGTACCTGTATGGGTTGGGACAAAAGGATTTGACGACACTGTCCTTCTATTCCCATTACATCCTGGGTTTCTCTCTATAACTATACAGTCCTCCTTTCCCATCTTGGTGGGCCCTGGGAACCCTCTCATTTCTGCAATCCTTCGTCCAATGGTCTTTCTTTTAAGCGCTTAGCACACTGGTCCTTCTCTAGTCTTCTCCTTGGCCCTCTTTCTCTGTCTCTTTAATTTACACCCACCACTGCTGCAATCATATCGCATTGCTTTTCACCACCTTTCCTTCTTACTTCTGACTTGCTTCATCCCTATTTATGTACACCTTAAATGCAATGTCTATTATCTGTCCAAGTCCCACACCCATCACTTTTAATAAAGCCTTCTACAATTTCTTTCGGATATTGTAGAACTTTGGCCAATAAACAAAGAAATTAGGAGCCTTTGATTTTCAGCAGCCTCGGGATTAAGGGTAGTAAATCTCCGCATAGCTGTAGTGAGACGATTAAGGAAAGCAGAGGGAGTTTCCTCCTTTTCTTGATAAATGCCATATAATTTTACCACATTCATTGATTTAGGGATGGCATGTTTAAGTCCATGTAAAATCAGCCGTTTATATATGTAGTGATTTCAGGGGCCGCTGCTTCTGGGGTTTGGATCCATCTTAAAAGGTTCTATTGTTTATAAAACACGTGCTGTGGCCAGGCCAGGCGCATTGCCACCTTGTCTCTGCTCTTCTAATGCGAGAGCATTGGCTTGGGAAGGTACCAATGACTTTACCTCCGGACTGAGGAGGGTATTCATTAATGTCTGTATATCTGCCCAAGTGGGATGGTGGCTAGCAAAAACAGTCTCCCACAATTGGCAATGCTTATCTTGGTCTTCTCTCAAACCTGGCATCTGATTTTTCCAATTAAACAGATCAGATGTAGTAAAAGACACATGCACATAAGCAACTTGTCCATGGCCATCAAGCATTTGTCGCATTGGTCCCATAAAGGTACCGCCAGCCAAAACATCTTCCAGTTCGGGGTTGCCTCTATCTGTGCTCTTTGGAGTAGAAGTTAACTGGGGGTCACTCTGTAACTGAGTGCCGCTCCGTAGGGTCATTCCCTCATTCTCCTTCCTAACTTCCTCAATCATACGAAGGCGTGGTGGTATAGTTTGGGGCGAAGCTCCCAAACCCTGGCTTTGTAGTACGGAGTGGGCATAACGATCCAAAATATCATATTCTTGTCTTAGCCACCCTAAAGATTAACTTAATACAGTTCCAAACTGTCAGGGCGTCAGGAGGAGGGGCCCAATTCATTAAAACAGACTTGTGAAGGAGAGGAAATTCCAGAGATAGCGTTGCATAGCAACGGAGACCTTGACGGTCTCACAAAACGGGAGTCTTCCCCCGAAGTTCCTACGCTGCCTCTTGAGCCAGAGAAAAGCGGCGAGAGATTGCAAGACAGTTTGAAGCTTGACCCTCTCTCTCTCTCATACCAGAGTCGAAGACTTCAGAAGAGGAGGAGGGGCCCATGCTTCCCCCATCGCCACGTACACAAAGACAATTGAAAAGACAGGAAAGGAAGGGGGGTCAGGGGAAAGGCTTCGCACCCATTTGCCCCCCCTCTTAAGAGACAAGCGGGAAAGCGGTCCCTTGTTCTATCAACTTTCTTCCACGCTGATACGTTGGGGGCTGGATTTGAGGTGACAGAGTCTGAACTGGTGGCACTGGTAGTGCTGGTGCTGGTAGAGGAATCACCGGAGCCTGAGGCAGCGGTAAAGGGATCACGGGTGGGGCCATAGGTAAAACTAAACATCCCTCCTCTTCTGCCCGAAAAACTGGGGGCTTAGTTTCCAATTTCTTCCCCTCATTAATTTTACATTGAGCCAGCGCCATAATCAGCGCACATTCTTATAGTGGGTCTAGGCATATGGCTCTCTAACCCTATGCTTACCACCACGAAGTTGTTTCGTCTGGCAGCATCTTAAAGAGGGTAGCTTCCAACTGCCGAGCCTTAGTGAGGTTAAACATCCCACCCAGCAGCCAATCAACACCCAGCTCCACCCCCTCTTCATCACAAAACATTGACAATTTTCTTCGTTCGGGACCAGCCCTCCGGAAGAAATAGCGCTTATTTTAAATCTAAAAGAACTTACAAAACACATTCAAGGGGGTTCATTTTCCAATCGCCTTTCTTCTTTTGACTCTTTCCAGACCCTTTCTTAACTTCCCTGTGTCTTGTCCCCTCTGCCCTCTCCTGTTTTGAAGCACCCTGCCCCATTTTCCTGTGTCGGTCCCCTCTGCCCTCTGCAGATGACGTATGACTCTCGGGGGTAGCCTCTCCGTCTAACCTGGGGGGTGTCTGAGACAAAACGACGGACAGATGACGTACGACACTCGCTTCCCGGTTTTCGCGGCCCTTCTCCTCGCGGAGGTAGGGAAACACGCTACTCACGGTCCGCACTCACTTCAGGGTAAACCACCTGGGGATACGCCCTGTCTCATACTCACACTTTCACACACCACTCTCTTCACATTTAAGCCCACTGGGCTCCTTACCACTGTCGACCAGAGACGTTGGAACATTCAATCCCCTGCTCCACTCCAACCTTGTTTCGATTTTAAAAGGGAGTCATTATGGCAATACCTCATCACCCCGATCCGCTCTCACAGGCTCGGGCAGGCTGAAAATAGCCTGGTGCGCACTTTTCCCAACCTCCTGTGGACCACGCCCGAGGCAAAGAGGAATGCCAGAAACATGAGTCCCGGCGGAGTCGCCAAGTTGTTACAAACAAAACGTCCCAGTCCCTTTTTGGGATCCTGGTGGCTTGAGTTCGCTCCCCAATACTCACCCAATAGAGTTCAGAAGATGAACGAAACAATGATGGAGAAGGAGTATCTTTATTGCTAACACGTGCACGTGGAGAAGTAGCCTTAGCCAGTTCTGGCAAAATTAAGCATTGCTAGCCTTTTTATCACCTTTGTTATGTTAATTATATTAACATCATTATCATCATAATTACATCACTTTCATTTTCCTTACATCACTTTAACCATGCCCACTGGTACCTTCCCCTCTCTTCCTAGTTCCATATTTGGAACTTGTTTTTCCCATTTTCACCTTGGACGTTTGAAACAAAGTTTGATACTTTCTTCTTCAGCACAGCTGGACATTGCAACTAAGCCTGATTTTCCCAGCTATTTTGCAAACGCAGCTTTATACAAACAATGCCAGTCAGCAAAGTAGCATTTCTGTTAAACACACACACAGGTAAATTGACTGTACATTCACTGTGCTACAATTCCCAAAATGAGCAATATTCATGTTTTAACTAAATAAGCAAACTTCAGTGTCACAGGAGGAAGGGGGGGATATAAATCAAATAATAAATAAATAAATCCACAATTCATATCTATCATGTTGTTTCTTACAAAATACTGAGTTTTGATGTGCCCAAACCAGCTTCAATCCAAACTGAGAAAAAGGACAACCTAGTTGTGTTTTAAGCTGGTAATGCATACACAACTATGCCTGTAAGTTATCTGAATGGTAAGTTAATATAATAATGCTAAATCTGATTATCAAGGAAATGACTGGATTTTGTTTTAATTTTTATAACTTTAAACTGTGCAGCCTGCTAGTTTTTAGAATGGTAGCATCAAAGCAGAAAAAACAAAAATCCAACAGACACTGAGGGAAAATGCCAAATAAATACCGGCTGCTGGAGAGCAACAACAACAGGGGACTATATTGCCTTCATGTCCTGCATCTGGTAGGCTACTATAGGAAAGACAATGCTAGAGCAGACAGATATTTGGTCCAATACATCAGGTCTTTTCTTATGTTGATATGTGACTTGTTTAATTCATCCAAGCAGAATAAATCACAGTGACCACTGCAGGAGTCAGTGGACCTTCAGCTCCTTTAGCAGATAATAAAAAAAATAAAAAATCATTATAGATAATTTGAAGTCCTCCTTCTTTCAACAAGCCTTTTAAGGAGAGACCTTATCCCAGTCTGTATCTATGTTGGAATTACTTTTTATGTTTTTAAAGCTTTTTTTTTTAAAGATGTTTGTAAATATTTTAATATGTTTTTATATGTTTTATTTTAATATGTTTTAAATATGCTTTGTTTTTAAGATGTTTTTGAGTGTTTGCTTCCTTGGCTTCCTTCTAGGAGGAAGGGCAGGATATAAATTTAATAAATTAATAATAAACAATTTGAGTTAATAGCTCAAAACAAGTCAAGTTTAAAATATATACTACTGGATATTAGTATTCTATGCCTCCTGGATTTTACTTCTTTCTTTACAAACCTAACCCAGTAACTTACTTCAAATGTTTAAAAATCTGTTTGGGCTTTATTCTATTTTGGTTTTATTTGGGATATAGATGACATCTATAACTAAATCTAAGATCCTCCGTGGCGCAGAGTGGTAAGCGGCGGTAATGCAGCCGAAAGCTCTGCTCACGGCCGGAGTTCGATTCCAACGGAAGGAGGAAGTCGAATCTCCGGTAAAAGGGGTCGAGGTCCACTCAGCCTTCCATCCATCCGTGGTCAGTAAAATGAGTACCCGGCATATGCTGGGGGTTAAAGAAAGGCTGGGGAAGGAACTGGCAATCCCACCCCATATATACGGTCTGCCTAGTAAACGTCGCAAGACGTCACCCTAAGAATCGGAAACGACTCGCACTACAAGTGCAGGGACACCTTTACCTTTATAACTAAATCTATAGTAAGAAATGCTGTATATAGCCATAGTTATTGCAATGCCTAACACTGATCTATTACAGTACATTTTCTTCACTGATTAATCACTCGAAATGTAGACTTCAGTCTAATTCATTTACTTGAGGAGTAATCCCCTAACAAAACAATGAAATCTACTTCTATGTATAGCATCATAACGCTCTGGGTCCTTGTCTTTATCCTTTTTAACTGGCTCCCTGTATAAAAGCGTGAAGAGGTCCACATACTCTTTTCCATATTTTTTCCTTCGTTGCGGGCAGTAAGTCAAAGCCTAATGGAGCTGTCATCTCCCCAAAAGGTACAGCACCATCTCTAACAGAGTCAAGGGGGCCAGCTGCCTCTGCAGGAAGGGTGGCAGATAAGGAGGACGGAGTACCCCCTTCCGTGGATATTCCAGAGGGCTGCCACACCTGTTCACAGGCCTCCAATAAGGAGGGCTGTTGCTGTGGCAGGCTACCCCGACCACTAGCTGAAAACCCTGATTGCCCGTCCACCTCTATCCCAGACTGGGGAGAAAGGGGCCAGGCTTGTCCCATCCCCCAGTAAGGGAGCCCCCATGGGGGCCAGCTCTACTGTGGCTGACCCCCTCGGCATGCAGCTGAGGAAGACTCATCCAATGCCCCATCTGCTGTAGGCCCCTGCGATGACTGCAGAGTGGAAGCTGCCCCTGTTTTCATGCTGGGCGCCCTTCGCATCAGCCCCACTGGACCCAGCCTTGAGCACATCTAGCCGAGCTAGGATAGAATCAATAGCAGCATTGTTAGCCCTGCTCACCACATGTCATGTTTGCCCACATGATTGCCTAGCTGATGGTTCTTTTGCTGCCATTGGCGCTGGCTGAACCTGAGGTGCACCTGGCAGGCGTGAGCTCTTAGCCGATGGCTCCCTTTCTTTCGTTGGCACAGGTTGAACCTTAGGAGCCTCTGGCTGGGCAGGGCAGTCCCTTCCCTCCATCTGAAGGGACTGGAGGCGGGTGCCCACCCCTTGATTTGGGGACCTTCCCTTTCCCCTTTTGCCCACCATGCACTTTTTTGGTGGCATCTCCAGCTGTTTAACACTGATAGTAAGGCCTAGCGCTGTTGTCTTCCCCCTCCACCCTTAAGCACAATAGGCCCTACAGGGAACCCGTTCCCACGCGGCCCAAGCAAGACTAAGACCTAGTGTTAAGGTGCTGCCCTCCCACCTAAAGGTCTCCCCTTTCAGAAGAGAGTGGGGGAGATGCACTGGAATCAGACGCACAGAAATCGGCAGAAAAGGGGGGACTAGCGGAGGGGAGATATGAGAAGTCAGGTACCCACCCGACCTAAATAGCCCACCATAGCTCACCCTACAGGCCTTGCCATGGCCCGACTAGCACCCACAGGCCACCAAGTGGGCCTAAGATCCGTACGGGGAGGGTGAGGAGAGTCCAGTGTTACAGCAGCCTAAGTAGCCATGCGCCTTGCCCCCACAAGCGGGGGGGTGCAAGGTCACCTCCCTGGGCCTTGCTACAGCCAGCCTAGCCTCCCCGGGCCATGCACACTGTCCCCCTACTCTATTCCCCCCAAGTCAAAGAAGAAAAGCAGCCTGAGGGCTGCCTGGCTGGTGTTGTCTCAGTGTTCTTTCTTCGGCTCTGCGCATGCCTGGGGACCATGAGGAGCCTCAGCTGAAGGGACAGCGGCCTCCGAGCCACGAAGGGAGGAGCTGCTGATCTCACACCACCACTGAGAAAGGAGCCGCGAGGAAGGAGCCGCCAATCCTTTCTGCCGAGAAATTCAAAGGAAGGCGGGAAGTAGGCAGCGCGGGTTTAAATCCTCTTGGCTGCCCCGCACCCTTGCAGCATGCTGCATCAGCGCAATAGCACTGCACATGCACGCCCCCCCAAGATGGCAGCTTAGGGTTCGGCGTGGAAGCAAAGCTCGCCCTGCGGCCCGGTAAATCCCAGGGCGTGGAGCAGGATTTTGAAATATATTGTTCTGTTTTTAAAAATGGCAACTATCAATTTATTTTGGAGAAAATCCGAATGACACTATTTATTTAACAAACTTTATAGATCACTCAAATGTAAAGAGCTCTAAGTGGTTTACTTTAAGCCTATTCAGAGTTGCCTTCTGCAGCAGTTTCCTAAAAACAACACGTATTTTACAGTTATGATTTTTAACTACTACAGACACTGAAATCTTGTTTTGGAATGTTATTTTAGTGCTGCTGCTCTAGTTAATTAATATATATATTATATATATATTTATGTTTTCAAAACTGCTTTGAAAAGGTTTTTACCTTTAACTGCAATATAAAAATATTTTAAATAAAAACATAAAATCGACCTCTCTCTTTATATTAGAACTTCCCCTGCATTGCTACAACATGGGATGTCTGAGATCTGCTCTTTCCTGTAGTCTGGTGTGTGCAGCCTGCAATTAGCACTTCTACCCCACCAACAGGTCACACACTATTTTTTCTGATAGAAACAATCATAACAATGTTGCAATTGCTTTTAATATCCACATTAAGTTTGTAGTGGACATAACTGAGACATCCATAACTAATGCTTGACACAGGATTCATACACAGCAAGTTCAAGAGGTAAAAAATTGTAAGGTTTATTTTGATGAACCGTCTTCTTTTGGTGTAAAAATGCAAACTTTCAAGCCTCACACAACTCTTCTTCCGCATCTACCCTGAATAAAATATAAGATAGGACTGCATGCAAACTTATAAGGAATCTGTCTGTTCCTGTATTCTCTTTGCTTTCCATTTTGTGTGGAGCCTCAAATACAGACTATGGACTTGTATCTGAAAACCTGTATTCTGTATTCTCAATACTAATTTTAATAGCATCATATCTGTAATAAGTCTCCAAATATTATTTGCAGCACATTCAAGTAAGAAGCTATCGTTTCAAATGCATATGCCAAGTTTTCAAATAAAACTTGCCAAATGAGCTTAAAGCTCTCTGTCTCTGTCTCTCTCTTCAACACACCACAATTCCAATCAATTGTAAAACACACACACACACACAACCACTGATGTCTTTATGCCAAGTATCTCTATTGTTCTCAGCTAGCAGAACCATAAGCAGTGCTTCAGCACATCCTGTGAAAGACTGACAGGAAACTATCCCTTCATGACAGACTATTATGGAAAAGGTAGACAGTCTGGCACTGCTAAGATGTATTAAATGTTACAATTCTATTTTTATACATGGACATGAAGTGTGGACAGATATATATACTAACTGGAAATGGGTCCACCCATGTACAATAAAATGTTGTGCACTGTATGAAGAAAGCTTTCAAGACACTACTAATAACTCCATATCTCATTGTTTATAAGTGAATTCTTTACCAGAATAATTTAGTCAGTACTGTGATTTATTTACCTTTTGACAGAATAAACTGCGATGTAAACCAAGACCTCAGTGTTTATGGTACTAGGCTATACAATGTTAAACTCCACAAGCATAAATTAAAAAATCAAGAACATTATGAAGAGTTTGATGAAAGCAAAACTGTTCACACAAATGTTATACAAGCAATTCTAATGTTTAATTTCTAGTTATAGATATCTAGCAATTAAAGTATGACTATAGGAGCTAATAACTAATCTGTATGTGTCCTATGTTTATTTAGCCACTCTTGAATAAAATGCAAATATTAGTTATGACCATCTAAACCCAACAGAGGCTAGTTAGTTAATTCAATTAAAGCTTACACACACACTTGTGTTTTCACCTCTTTTTCCGACTTTTGACATTTTGAATAGGTTATAATTTAGTTTTTCAGTATTACGAACTACAACTGTGAAAAGAGAGCAAAGAATTAGGGGTATACAACTGTATTGTGATAGGACCAAATAAAGAGGAGAGTCAGGGTGATTTTACCCACCACTAAGTCAAGCCATTATAATAATAATAATAATAATAATAATAATAATAATAATAATAATAATAATTTTTAAAATCCCATCTTTCCTCCCAGTTGGAGCCCAGGGCAGCAAACAGAAGCACTAAAAACACTCTGAAACATCACAAAAACAAACTTTAAAATATATTAAAACAAAACATCTTTTAAAATAAAGAGCTTTAACAACATATTAAAATGCAATTCCAACAGATGAAGACTGGAATAAGGTCTACTTAACAGGCATGTTGAAAAAGGAAGGTCTTCAAGAGGCACTGAAAAGATAACAAAGATGGTGCCTGTCTAATATTTAAGGGGAGGGAATTCCAAAGGGTAGGTGCCACTACATTAAAGGTCTGCTTCTTACGTTGTGCAGAATGGACCTCCTGATGAGGTGGTATCTGCAGGAGGCCCTCACCAGCAGAGCACAGTGATCAACTGGGTATATAAAGGTAAGACAGTCTGAACATGCGGCAAAGGGAGTGGGCACTCAGCTTCCCCCTCCAAGAGCGACGGGCGGTCAACTTGCTCGATCATGGGAACCTGCGGGGTGCCTGGCTGGGCAACAGGTGGTGCTTCCTCTGCGGGAGCAGGCAGAGGAGGTGTGTCCAACCTAGTGGTCTTCAGGAACAGTCTCTGGCAGTTCTGGTTGCACTGTAGTGGGGGGCCAGCATTGGGGTGAGTTGAGGTGTCAGTGGTGGGGCTTTGCACTCTCTGAAATCTATTTCCGCTGCTAGTCCCCTCACCCAGCTCACCTTCACAGTCCTCAATGTCCGAGTCTGGCGCTTTGAAACCTCCCCCCCCCCAACATGGTTCACAACAGGTATTGCCCTATATAGATAATGGAGGAAAATGAACCACTTTTACTATCCCCACAAAAGCCCCCAGACCTGCAATCTGGCAGGCTTATTCCACTGTGTAGGGGTTCCTGTCCTTGCAATTGCAATTTCATCAACTTCTGCCAAGAGGGAAACAGTTACAGCCATTTTTAAATTCCTTATAAGAGAGAAAGGAGAACATACAGAGCAGCTCAGAAGCTGAACTTAAGAACAGCCTGCTGGATCAGCCCAGTGGCCCATCTAGTCCAGCATCCTGTTCTCACAGTGGCCAACCAGATGCCTATGGGAAGCCCACAAGCAGGATGTGAGCAAGCTAGCACCGTTTCCAGCAACTGGCATTCAGAAGCACACTGCCTCTGACAGTAGAGGTAGAGCATATCAATCCAGGGTTAGTAGCCACTGATAGCCTTATTTTCCATGAATTTGTCTAATCCTCTTTTAAAGCCATCCGAATTGGTGTCCATCACTACCTCTTCTGGGAGTAAAGTCCATAGTTTAATTATGCACTGTGTGAAGAAGTACTTTCTGTCCTGAATCTTCCAACATTCTGTTTAATCTGATGTCCATGAGTTTTAGTGTTATGAGAGAAAAACTTTTCTTTATTCACTTTCTCCATGCCATGCATAATGTTATACATTTCCATCATGTTGCCTCTTACTTGCTTCCCCCCCAAACTAAAAAGCCCCAAATGCTGCAGCCTTTCCTCATAGGGGAGTCACTTCATCTCTTTAATCATCTTGGTTGCCCTTTCTTAACCTTTTCCAACACTGCAATATCTTTTTTGAGATGAGGAAACCAGAACTGTACATAGTATTCCAAATATGGTCACACCACAGATTTGTATAATGGCATTATGTCCCCTTGAGGGACTCCAGTTTCTAAATCCCTTCAATGGGAGAACTGCCCATTTATTCCTACTCTCTGCTTCCTCTGTGTAAACAGTCCCCGATCCACAAAAGAACCTCTCCTCTTATTCCATGACTGGTAAGCTTACTCAGCAGTCTGTGGTGAGGTACCTTGCCAAAAGCTTTTCGAAAGTCTAAGTACCTACCGAATCACCTCTATTTATACACTTGTTGACAATAAGTTGGTGAGATAAGACTTATCCTTGCAGAAGCCATGCTAGATGTTAAGCTAACCCACCTGTAATTTCTGGGATCCCCCCTGGATCCCTTTTTAAATATTGGCGTTACGTTGGCCACTTTCCAGTCTTCAGGTATGGAGGCAGATCTGAGGGACAAGTTGCATATTTTTGTTAGAAGCTCAGCTATTTCACATTTGAGTGCTTTGAGAACTCTCAGGTGGATGCCATCTGGACCCGGCAATTTGTCTGTTTTTATTTTGTCTATTAAGCCTGAGACTTCATCCCTCATTACCACTATCTGCCTCAGTTCCTCTGACTCTCTTCCTGCAAAAGTTAGCTCAGGCACAGGGATCTGCCCTATATCTTTGCTGTGAAGACAGATGCAAAGAATTCATTTAGCTTTTCTACAATCTCCTTCTCCTTCTTTACCACACCTTTTCTACCTTGTTGTCCAAGGGTCCAACCGCCTCCCTAGAGTCTTCCTGCTTTGAATGTATTTAAAGAATTTGTTATTGTTGGTTTTTATGTTTTTAGCAATGTGCTCCTCAAATTCTTTTTTAGCAGCCCTTATTGTCTTCTCACATTTCTTTGCCTACAGTTTGTGTTCCTTTTTATTCTCCTCATTCGGACAAGACTTCCATTTTTTGGAGGAAGCCTTCTTGCCTCTAACACTTTCTTTGATTATGCTCATTAATCACGCCGGCATCCTCTGGGCCCTGATGGTATCTTTCCTGATCTGCAGTATACACTCCAGTTGAGCTTCTAATAGTGTGTTTTTAATCCCAAGCATTTTGGAATAATTTGACCCTCCTCACTATGTCTTTCAACTTCCTTTTTACCAATCCCCTCATTTGAGGGAAGTTTCCTCTTCTGAAGTCAAACAGGACTGTTAGATTTTCTTTGCAATTGACTATTTACATATATGTTTAATTTAATAGCACTATGACCACTGGTACCAATTGGTTCAACAACACTAGGGGGGCTGTCTCCCTGGTTGTTTCCATGACCAACTCTTCTAGGGCACAGTGCTTTAGGGTACCTAGAAATTTTACCTCTTTGTTGTGACTAGAACACATATGTAGCCAGTGTATGTCAGGGTAGTTGAAGTCACCCATTACTACAATTTTTCCTAGTTTAGATGCTTCCTCAGTTTCATTTTTCACCTCAAGATCTCCCCGAGCATTTTGATCAGGTGGATGATAGAACGTCCCCAGTGCTAAATTACTCTTGGGGCCCGGTATCACCATACACAACAATTCTGTGGAGGAGTCCTTCCTCTTTTGGGGTTTCTAGCATACTGGGTTCAATGCCCTTTTTTACATATTGAGCAACACCACCTCCAACATATCCTTCCCTGTCTTTCTGACATAGTTTATATCCAGGGATAGCCATGTCCCATTGGTTTTGTCCATTCCAGCAGTTTTCCATTATTTATTTATTTATTTGATTTATATCCTACCCTTTCTCCCACTAGGAGCCCAGGGCGGCAAACAAAAGCTCTAAAAACACTTCAAAACATAAAAAAACAGACGTAAAAATATATTAAAACACAACAACCATTAAAAACTTATTAAAACAAAACTTCTTTAAAAACATTTTTTTAAAAGATTTAAAAATATATTAAAAAACAATTCCAACAGAGATGCAGACTGGGATAAGGTCTCTACTTAAAAGGCTTGTTGAAAGGGGGTTGTCTTCAGAAGGCGCTAAAAACATAACAGAGATGGTGCCTGTCTAATATTTAAGGGGAGGGAATTGTAAACGGTAGGTGCCACTACACTAAAGGTCCTTTTCCTATGTTGTGCAGAACGGACCTCCTGATAAGATGGTATCTACAGCAGGCCCACACCTGCAGAGTGCAGTCATCGACTGGGTATATAAGGGATAAGATGGTCTTTCAAGTATCCTAGTCCCAAGCTGTATAGGGCCTTATACATCACAACTAGTGAAATCTTTTTCAGTAGCAGAGTGACATGTTTGCGATGCTCCAGGGAGCAGTCTCACTGCCGAATTTTGCACTAGCTGCAGCTTCTGGACCAACCTCAAGGATAGCCCCACACATACATTACAGTAATCCAACCTTGATGTTACCAGTGCATGGCTATCCCTCTCCAGAAATGGCCGCAGCTGTCTTACCAGCCAAAGCTGGTGAAAGGCATTTCTAGCCATGGAGGTCACCTAAGCCTCTAGTGACAAAGATGGATCCAGGAGCACCCCCAGACTACGGACCTGCTCTTTCAGAGGGAGTACGACCCCATCCAGAGCAAGTAACTGACTAATTATCCAAATTCGGGAACCACCAACCCACAACATCTCCATCTTGCTAGGATTGAGACTCAGTTCATTGGCCCTCACCTAGCCCATCACCGAGTTCAAGCACCGGTCCAGGGCTTGCACGGCCTCTCCTGATTCAGATGTTACTGAGAAATACAGCTGGATATCATCAGCATACTGCTGACACCTTGCCCCAAATCTCCTGATGAGCTGTCCCAAGGGCTTCATATAGATGTCAAACAGCATGGGGGACAAGATGGCACGCTGTGGCACCCCACAACACAACTGCCAGGGGGCCAAAATACAATCGCCCAATGCTATTCACTGAAAATGACCCAGGAGATAGGATCGGAACCACTCTATAACAGTGCCTCCAATACCCATCTCACCAAGTTGGCCCAGAATGATACCATGGTAAATGGTATCAAAAGCCCCTGAGAGATCAAGTAAGAACAACAGGGTCATACTCCCCATCCTTCTCCTGAAAAAGGTCATCCATCAGGGCGAACAAGGCTGATTCAGTCCCATAACCAGGCCTGAACCCAGATTGGAATAGGTCAAGATAATCTGTTTCATCCAAGAGTACTTGCAATTGTTGTGCCACAACCCTCTCAATCACCTTCCCTAAGGAGGAGGTATTTGAGACCAGGCGGTAGTTGTCACAAACCAATGGGTCCAGGGTGGGCTTCTTCAGGAGCAGTCGAATCATTGCCTCTTTCAGGGTGTCTGGAACCACTCCCTCTGGCAACAATGCATTGACCACACCCTGGATCCACTCGGTCAACCCCCCCTTGGCAAGTTTTAATAAGCCAAGAATAAGCCACATCATTGCAAACACCTTGTCCATGTCATCAGGTTGCATCAACTGAAACCATTCCCAAGAAGTTGCAGCAGACGTTACACTGGACAACTCACTGGGGATTATAGAAGATGTAGATGAGGCATCAAGATTGCTACAGAGGCGAGCAACTTTACCCTCAAAGTGCCTTGCAAACAATTTACAGTGAGCCTCCGAAGGGTCTAAAACTCCATTTCCTGGAGCTGATGTCAACAGAACCCTGGCAATACAGAAAAGCTCCACTGGAAGGCTACTTAAGAATGCGATAGTAGCAGAGAAGTGGTTCTTCTTCGCTGCCCTCAATGCCACACAGTAGGCACAGTTATGATGTTTTACTTGTGCCCGATCAGCCTCACAGCACGTCTTTTGCCACTTGTGCTCTAGCCATTGTCCAGCCTGTTTCATTGCCCTTAGTTCACTGGTGTATCAGGGTGCAAACCGCGCTCCACAATACCAGGGAGGGCGCTCGGGGACAACCGTGTCAAGACCTGACCCACCTCACTGTTCCACAGTGTGAAAAGGGCTTCATCAGGGTCACCTACTCTATCTACTGTACACTCCGCCAGGACATTCAGGAATCCAGTGGATTGCATTAGACTATGGGAGTGGACCATCTTAATCTGTCCATCACTCCTGAAGGTGAGGATCAGAACTATAACTCTAAACTTCACCAGGAAGTGGTCTGAACATCCACCCCCATCTCCAGACAACCCCTTCCTTCATCTGGAGCAAAAACCAAGTCGAGGGTGTGCCCTGCCCTGTGTGTCGGTGACAACTTGAGACAGCCCCATGGTCGTCATGGAGGCCATAAAGTCCTCAGCCGGAATACTAGAGGCAGCCTCAGCATGGACATTGAAATTACCTAGGACTATTGTTTCGGGCTCCTCCAATACCACAGCCAAGACAGCCTCCGCCAGCTCAGTCAGAGAAAGCACAGCAAATGAGCAACGAGGAACCCCTCCATGAGAGGAGTGGGGCAAAGAACAAGGCATAGATAGCCTTGCACTCATCTTCTATGGTAGTTCACCAGCTCCCCATGGCTATACCTCCATCTACCCATGATCACTGAAATTGGGGTGGCATCACCCATATTCCCCCTTACTAAGATTCCTCCTAAATACCTGATATGAACCCAACAGCTCACCAACAAAACCTACTTGAACCAATTATCCCAGTTGGCCTCTGAAAGAATTGGGAACAGTCAGACCCACTCAATATTTTTCACACAGGGCACATCTGCTCCCCCCGTCTCACACCCAGGGAGGGCCAGCCTTCTGCCAGTTACAGACTCTCACTCTGAAGGCATCTGGCAACTTTCTCCTATCATTCAGTTCACTGCACAGGGTCTCACCCTGCACAGGAACTGCACATGCCCCATACACACTCCCCACTACAATTTCCTCCAGATTGGTTTTTTAAAAATAGAAGGGGTAGCGCCCTTGCACTCTGGACTCCCTAAGGGACTCTCCGAGGGACAACTCCCTTTGGTGACAACCCAGCCGGAGGCAGACCACCCACCCAAGGGCAGCCAGGCTTTTATACCCCCTGACCCAGACAGGATCTGATGCAAGAGGCTGCAAGGTTGACTGCAGCCTCTCTCTGGAGTCAGGGTCAGGCAGGGTGTCCTAGTCCTTGCAGCACTTACCAGGGACTTCAGCTGTCAAGAGACAGCAACCCAGAGCAGCGAGCAAGCAAACACCCAGATGCTCAGGTACTCACTCCCAGGGCAGGTCTTCTCCAGTCCCTCAGTGCTGCAGCTGTTCCCCACACTATATCAATGTTGTGCTCACTATATCAATGTTGTCCTCCATGACCATGCATTCCAACCAATGTTGTCCTCCATGACCAAGCAGTGTCTGTTCAAGTGTCTTTGGCACTTTTGGTCTGGCTTATGGTACTTTGGCCTCCCTGTATTGCTATCCTGTGCCACTGCACTCACAATTCCTAGTTCTAGGGCCTACCCCATGCAAGTTTTTATAATGTGTCTTTTATCCCAGGAAGGAGATTCCAAACTGGACCCTCCTCAGATCCTGTCTGCTTTTCCCCTTCCATCACTTTAAAAGCTGCTCTGCCATCCTTTGATTTTAAGCACCAGCAGTCTGGTTCCATCCGGGATCAAGTGGAGTTTGTCACAAAATGTTCCCCAGTGCTGGACTTCCGGGAAGGGTGACTTAGCCTGTGCCTGCTTTTGAGACGGGCTCCTGCCTCAAAAGAAGCTTATTCAGATATATCAGTCAGTTTTTTCTTTTTTTTTTGACTGATTAAACTTCTCCCGGGTAGGGAGAAACGAAGAGATTAACCTCAAAGCCTATTTTTGTTGGGACGACCAGATCTCATTAATTTATGGGACGAGGTCCAGCCGACGAAGGTGGGACGGATTTTCAACAGCAAGCTCTATCTGTTAAAGCGAACGTTCATCTTATCTTCTAAGAGAGAACGCACTAACAGGCAAGCACCCTTCTTTCTATATTTTTCTTTTACTTGACTTAAATTGTTGCTGTTTAAAAGAGATTTGCCAGATTGATCGGTTTTTGACATCTCACTGGGGAGCCATAACTTCTCTCTGCTACGCACTAATTAATAGCTTATCTCTGTTTTTGTTGCAAAAAGCTGTCCTGGATTTGCATTCTAAAGATATACACAGAAGAGGGATTTCTATTCCAGATTTTTATTTTGAAGAATATTATACTGTCTGAGACTACTCTCTTTTTGGTCTATTTTATTTTGACGAATCTGTTTCTTGACGACTGCCATTAATTGTTTCGATCCTGGGAACTGCATTTTGTTTACTTAACTATGGAGAGATAAGGCTGTCTGCTCTGTTTATACTGTGATGTCACCAAGTTTGGAGTATTAACCCAATTGTTGCTGAAATAAGAAGTGGTTTTCCTATATTTTTCTTTTAAAATGGCAATTAAGAAAGTGGCTGAGAATCTGGAAATAACTATGTTTCAGAAAATAATGGATGAGATTGAGATAACGAAACAAAACCTGCGACAGGGTTGTAAGGAGCTGAAAATTGAATTGAGTAAAATGACGCAGGAGATTAAAGATATAGGGGTCCCTGTGAGAGAGGTGACCCTGGAAGGGGTCCCTGTGAGAGAGGAGACCCCGGAGATTGGAACAAACGTGGAACAGGAAAAAGATTTGGAGTCTATGGACTTTAGAAATAAAATCTATTGTTTGGAGACACAGGAGATTAAAGACATAGGGGTCCTTGTGAGAGAGGAGACCCTGGAGACTGGAACAGGGGTCCCTGTGAGAGAGGAGACCCTGGAGACTGGAACAGGGGTCCCTGTGAGAGAGGAGACCCCGGAGATTGGAACAAACGTGGAACAGGAAAAAGATTTGGAGTCTATGGACTTTAGAAATAAAATCTATTGTTTGGAACTCAATGTTATCTCTGAAGAAATTAATGAAGATTCTAGAGATAAAGTTATCAATGGCATGGATAATCTTCTGGACTGGAATGATGTGATGGAGCCCAATATAGAGAAAATTTATGGAATTAACTGCAGCCATGTAACAATGGAAAAACTTTCAAGAGATGACCCAGTGTATTTTGAAAAAAAGAACAGAGATATGATTTTACAGCAGTATTTCAGCAACCTATTCAGAATGGATGGCAAGAAAATATTTGGGATAGAGGTAATTCCCATCAGACTCTTACTATATGACTATGGCTTTGACAGCAAGATTATTATGGAATACTGATAATGGAAGATTGGATACTGAAATTACTGGACTTAACAAGACTACTGAAGATGGAAGATGGAAAATGGAACTAATAGGGATAATAGAACAATGGCTACTGAAATTACTGAACCTAACAGATTCTGATGTGATGGATTAATTGAAATGTTTATTTTGACTATGGTTATGACAATAAGATTATCATAATTAGTAATGAGATGGATTAATTGATATGCTTATCTGGAAAAAAAAATTGATAGATATATTTCTTAAAGAATTGAAACCTCTCTTTGACTTTTTGTGGAAAGAATAAAGTAATGTTTATGAGATTTGATGATTAAGTAAGATAACTATTGGAGGAAAGTGATTTTATAATATGACTTAAGAGACAGGATTGTTATATATTATAGACTTATAACTGATCTGATCTTTGACAAATGGGAAGTCAATATTTTACTCTTTATTTTTTATTTTTATTTTTATTTTTTATTTTTTTTTTTTGTTTAACTATTTTTGATTTTGTTTTTTGTCTTTGAATGTTTTATGATTTCGTCTTGTATGTTTTATGAAAATTTGAATAAAAATTATTGAAAAAAAAAAAAATGTTCCCCAGTGCTTAATAAATCCAAACCCCTTCTCCCAACATCTTCATCTCATCCACGCATTGAGACTACAAAGCTGTGGGCCCCTGTGCATGGAACCAGTAGCATTTCAGAGAAAGCCACCTTGGAAGTCCTGGCTTTCAGCAATCTTCCTACATAGCAACCTAAATTTTGCTTCCAGGAACTCATGACTGCTTTTCCCCTTGTCATTGGTGCCAACTTGCACCACAATCACTGACTCCTTCCCAGCATTATCTACCAAGCTATCTAGATGACTGGTGACATGTGCCACTTTCGCGGGAGGTAGGCAAAACACCCAGCAGTGTTCATGCCCATCACACACCTCACTGTCTATGTTCCTAATAATCAAATCACCCACCACCAGGATCCCTCCATCCACCCCCTGGAGATGTATCCTTGGCATGAGAGGATATCTGCTCATCCCCCAAGGACTGGGTCCTTTCTAAGGTATAATTTCCTTCTTTCTCAGGTAGACACTCTCCTTCCCTGAGGCCTTCATACTCCATGATAGCAGCAGAGCTATCATCCTGGGAGCAGACCTATAACATCCCCAGTGTCCTGCCCAAAGTCGAAGAAATCAGGCTCAGATGGCTTTTTTTCTTTTTACTAAAGTGATACATGCATCCAAAGCAGTTCGCCTCATTAAGTAATTTCTAGGAACTTTGCACTACTCTAATTCTGACTAAGCATGACCTCGTGACTCTAAGACATTGACTCAGCAACTGGGTTTCCCCCAAGTCCCCTTAAATAGTCTTGGATCTCACATGCAAACAATGGCTCCTCCTCAGCTCAATCTGTTGAACTTCCCACCTCAAACTCCTCCAAGCGCAGAGTGAAGATGGTTTGATCTCAGTTTCCCCCACTGACAGAGGGGGACTGCTAGCTGTCAGTTTGGTTGGGGGAAGCTGGGCAGCGCTCGGCTGGGAAACATCTGACATGCATGGTTCAATCTCTGGCAGTGGCATGTCCAGTTGGAGAATGTCAGACACGCCAGGTGGTGCTTCCACAGGGGGTCAGGAGATGAGGGGGCTAACTGTAGAAGATGGGGGCTGGGGCACCCTGTGAGTCCATCCCGCTGTCTGACCCCTCCCCAGGTTCCAAGTCCAAGTCCTCATCCTCTGTTTCACCCTCGTCTATTCGCCCCCTTCCTGCTTGGTTCACGACAGAAAGCCACATCAACAAACCTCTCTGCCTCTCTCAGCTTTTCCAGGTCAGCCACTTCAGCTTCAAGGAAACAAAACTTGTTTCCAGAGAGCCAAGAGCTGATTGCACCAAGGGCACACCCAGGACTTCTGTCCAACAGGCAGATAGTCACATATGTTACACAGAGTGTAAGCCCCCACACCACTGCTGGCTTCCTACCTGCATAACTGTTTTTGTAATTTATTGAATTGATTTATTGAAAGCTAAAGTTTTGTTTAGCTGAAGGAACAGATGGGCAGAGTGAGGTGCCCTGGGCTCCTCACCCTGCTGCTTAACTCACCTTGATGCTTTGTCAGCTGGGGCCAAGATGCTTCATCAGCTGGGGGCTCCCTCTAGCTTGTGGAGCATCTTTAATTGCATTGCATTACATATTATATTCTATGCACTTGGACAGCTCATTAAAAGTCATGTTTTCAATTACATAAAAAATTTCCACAGCAAAATGAAGGCACAACAGGTTTGCTAGCTCATCTCACAGCCGGAAGAAACTGCTTCTTACTGATGTTTTAATCAACACCGGAGGGGAAGGAGTTTTGGTTTATTTAAAATAATTTATTTACGACAAAAAGGATAGACTTATTTTTCAGAGCAAATTATCTGGTGATTATTATGAGATGTACAATTCACTTATAATAAAAAAACAATTTAAACTCACTGTTTCTCATATGCAGCTAACAATTCCAACAACTTAATTTCTCTGTTTCCTGATTGACCTTTCTTGTCTCTTTGCTCTTTAAGTCTTGTTCCTTGGAGCAGCACTCTTTCCTTTTGTTTTGTTTTGTTTTTAATGTCTTTTAATGTGTGTGTTTTTCAAAAATGAATGTTTGGAAAGTTTTATTATTGATGTTTCTGCTACCCTGGATGCCTTCAGGAGGAAGGGTGGGATATAAATTGAATAAATAAAATAAATAAACTTTGTACTTCGTGAAGTGCCATGCACATTGCTCCACATTATACAGCCACAAGAGTGGCTTGCCAGCGTGGATTTTTCACATTCTGCAATGTTAAATTGAAAATACCTCCATGCCATTCTGCTGCTTCCCATAAGCTCATTTCAAAACAAAATCTTACAAAATGTATAGTCCTGAACTCACAAATGCTTGCTTAACAACTGTCTAAATTTTCATGGCAATACACAAAACACTCAGAGAGAATCCAGAGTTCAAAGTCTAAAATGAGAGAAAAAACCAGACCCCTGTTGGACTCTTTTCTGTCAGTGGTGTCATAATTTGTTGAAATTAATTAAAAAGCAGCCATGTTTACAGAGTACATGCAATCCTATTACTGACCTTGCCCCATACTCTGACCATCTTCTGCAGTTTAAAAGTTAAAAAAAAAATGCATGGCTGACTTTTAATTAAGTTAAGAAAACCAACACTGGAGTCTATGATAAATGCAGGCATGCACAGTAAGAACCAACTCTCAGTGTTCTAAAAACCAGAGTAACAGCAGTTAGTCTGTTTGGCTTCGCTAATCAGGGGGCCACACCCATGCCAAACATTTATTCCACTTTAAACAGTCCTGGCTTTCCCCCAAAGTATCCTGGGAAGTGTAGTTTGTGAAGGGTGCTGAGATATAATAAGAAACTCTGACAGGGCTCCAGTGGCCAGAGAATTCTGGGAATTAGAGCTCTGAAGAGGGTGTCTCCTAACAACTCTCAGCACCCTTCACACTTCCCAGGATTCTTTGGGGGAAGCCATGACTGTCTAAAGTGAAATAAATGTCTGATGTGGATGTGGCCATGGATAGCTTTGGTTTAAATTTGGGTGGGAGACTACATGCATCTGCTGTAGAATAACAAGCTTCCAAGTAATACCGCTTTGACCAAAGAAGTGTTGAAGCTGCTGGTGGTCCATTTGTGACCAAAGATCTCTCAAATTTTGATCTGCTCTTTTAAAGGTCTTGGCATTGTCAGAGTAAATAACTTTACACAGTCCCCACCTAGCAACAAATCTTCTCAAAGTCAGTAGAAAGCTCTTTGTGCCTTGATCTGAGACAAGTTCCAAGTAAATTGCTCTGGTCACAGCACATGTAAAAAGTGCAATGTATGCCTTTTCTAGTGCATTCTTTGCCTTTGCATATAAGGGTCCTGCAAAGTCTACTCCAGTCACCTCAAATGGTGGTGCTTCTAGGATTCTGTCCTTTGGTAATGGAGCAGCCACTTCTTTTCCTGGTTGTGCTTGATGCAGCTTGCACACATTACACTTCTGAATCATTGTTTTTACTAACTGTCTACCCTTTATAATCCAGACATTTTCTCTGATTTGTGTGTCTCTCTCAATCCAGCATGTATTAATCTTTCATGTTGATACTGTCTCTGGAGCTCTGTGAACCTATGCCTTGGTGGTAGTATGCATGGATATTGCTGTTCCAAAATGAGATTCGATTTCTGTAGTCTTCCACCTACATGCATCAAACCATCCTTGTCCAAGAATGGGCTGAACTCTACCAGCCTTGAGTCTCTTCTTACGGGAATACCTTTTGTCATCTGTTTTAATTCTGCTGCAAATGTTTCTGCCTGAGTTCTCCCAACCTCTCTGTTTCTGTTGTGAATTTCAGAGGTTGTATATAAAACACTGTATCCATGCAGTTAGTGGAAGTATCCTTTTAAACTGACTATATCTTTCTAGTACTAGGACTGGGGGTAGCAGATCCTCAGGGTTGCAGTTGGTTTGCACAGCCATCTGACGACTTGCTTTGAGTTCTGGATCCCTTTTCATTGAACCTTCTTCTGACAATGTTCACTGTAACCATTAATCTTCAGACAGTGATAACCAGTAGGGCCCCTCCACCAAAGGTGACATTTCCTGAGGTCCTCAATATGTTGCCCTCTGGTAGGGACATCAGCTGGATTCTCATCTCCTGCACAATGGGACCAACTTAGAGGATCCGTTAAGCCTTGAATCTCAGTCATTTGATTGGCTACAAAGGGCTTCCATTGCCTTGCAGTGCTATGAATCCAGTGGAGGGTGATCACTGAATCAGTCCACATGTAGACTTCTACACCTTCCATTTTTAGCACAGTTTTCAGGTAATTCACCAGTCTTGCTCCAATCAATGCTACCATTAATTCAAGTTGTGGAAGAGTCACTCTTTTTAGTGGAGCTACTCTTGATTTGGAAGTTATCAAACTCATACCTGTCTCTCCATTTTCTGTTACACACCTGAGGCAAACCACTGCGCTGTATGCCTTTTTGCTGGCATCACAGAATGCAGCTGTACTTTTGATAGTGCACTCAAAGAACCCTGAAAATACCATCTTGGAATGCTCAGTTCTTGCAAATGTGGTAGCTCAATACACCATTGGTTCCACTTTTCTTAGTTTCTTACCATCTACTTCTGACATCTATTTTTCATCTTTTTATCACCTGATATCCTTGGGGGGACCCAAATGTGCGTAGAGCCGAGAAATTTTCACCCCTTTTTAATTAACAAGGTCTGCCTCCCCTACCTACCTTGGGTGACCGACGACGGTGAGAGGCAGCAGGAAAGCGCCGTGAAAGAGCAGCCTAGCGGTGGTAAGGACGCCGCGGAGGAGCGCCCGGTGTCGGTGAGAGCACCGCGGAGGGGCGCCCGGCAGTGGTGGTGGCGAGAGAAAGGCGGTGAGAGTGCCGTGAAGGAACGCCCCACGGCGGTGAGAACGCCGCAGAGAAGCACCCACCGGCGGCGGTGGCTAGTAATGGAAAAACGCTGTGGAGGAGCAACCAGTGGGGCGAAAACATCGCGGAGGAACGCCCGGCGGCGGCGGCGAAAGAACGTTGTGAAGGAGAGGCTAGGCGGCAGTGAGAGCGCCACAGAGGAGCTCCTGACGGCGGTGCTGGCGGTGGCGAACGAGGAGTGCCTGGCGGTAGCGGTGACGGTGAGGGAGCGCTGTAAAGGAGCGGCTCGGCGGCAGTGAGAGCACCGCGGAGGGTGCCAGTGGTGGAGATGGCAGCGGCAGCGGCTCAGCGGCGGTGAGAGCGCCGTCGAGAAGTGGCCGGTGGAGGAAGGAGAGCATTTGGAGGAGTGGCCGGCAGCAGCGAAAGAATGCCACAAAGGAAGACCGGGCCAGTAGGGACCAGTAGTGGCTGTGGAGATCACCTGGGGAGTGTTGTGGAGGGTAGTTGGGGGTGAGATGTAGGTTGTCTCCCTGCCTTGAAGCAGAGAGCCGACCCAGCAGAGACGGGGAACGCCTTGGGGTGCGGCCGAGGAGGTGTGGGAGTGGGTTGAGCGGGAGCGTGTTGAGATATTTTGGACCTGGTGGGCACTTGTGCTTGCACTTCCAGGTGGTCGCATGTGCTATTCCAGAGCGGTTGAGGTGATGGATCAAGAGCAAGGAGTGATAGTTCAGAGTGTTGCCTGCCTGCCCTTGTAGCTTGTACTCTAGGGAAGGGAAAGAGCACCAGTAACACATCAACTCTGACTACCCTGCCCTTGTGACTTATCCTCAAGGGAAAGGGAAAGAGCATCAATAATACGCCAGCTCTGACTACCCTGGAAGAACTGGATCATGACTGTTGTATGTTAAGCCCTGGATTGTGAGGTGTGTGTGATAGGAATGGTATGTGTGAATGTATGAATGTGTAGTGGTTGTGATTTATTTTATATTTTATTAGTGTTGTTGCAGTTTGATGTAGCCCTCCCATTGATTGAGGGAGAGGCTGTCTACAACCGGAGTGACGGGGATTACGGAGGTGGGCCTCCGTTTTTTATATTGTTTAGGGTGGGTGGCCTGTCCATTGCGTGGACAGGGATAGGGGCATGTGTAGGTCGGGGGGGGTTATGACAGAGAGGGAGGGGGGCCAATCTATACCAAGATTGGGTGGCAGGCGCTGGGTTGATGCTGGGGGCAGACCATGTCAGTCTAGAGGAACAAGAGATAGATGTGTGATATCCATCCCTAGTTCCGGGTCTGCCCAAATCCAGAAGACAACTGGGAGACGCAGGATTCCTACCGACCTTCGACTGTTGTTGTGTAATGCCAGGTCTGTGTCACAAAAAACATCTATCATCCATGATATGATCTTGGATGAATGCGCAGACCTGGTGTGCGTTACGGAAACTTGGTTGGACGAGGCCTCAGCTCCCATTCTTGAGGCCATGTGTCCACCGGGTTTCCGTTACGCACAGCAGCCGAGGGTGGGAAGGCGGGGAGGGGGAGTGGCAGTCATCTATCGGGAATCTTTGGTTTTTACCAGACCTCCGCTCTTGAGGACCAAGTTTATTGATTGCATGTACTGGAGGTTGGGCCCAAAGGGCAGTTTAGGGATCCTGCTTGTGTACCGCCCGCCCCGCAACACGGCAGACTCCCTGGCCGAGGTGCTTGAGGTGGTCTCGGATGAGCGAGCGTTGTCCCCAGAGCTGTTAATTCTCGGGGACTTCAACGTACATACTGAGGCCACTCTCGCTGGAGCCCCTCGGGATTTCCTGGAAACCATGGCTTCCTGGGAATTGCACCTTAGTAATACTGAGCCCACCCATGTAGCCGGTCATGCTCTCGACCTTGTATTTGTCATGAGAGAGGAGGGAAGTGTTCTGAAGTTGGGGGCTATTTCTTCCACCCCTGTGTCATGGTCAGATCACTTTCTGGTGAATATAGATTTCTCGATACCACACGCCCTCCGCAGGGGTAAAGGACCTATTAGAATGGTCCATCCCAGGCGCTTGATGGATCCAGATGGATTCCTGACTGCGCTTGGGGAATTGGAACCTGCTGAAGGTCGCTTGGTCGAAAACCTGGTGATGGAGTGGAATGAGGGGATCACCAGGGCATTGGACCAGGTTGCCCCGAAACATCCTCTCCCCCTGAACAGAACTCAGACAGCACCGTGGTATACACCCCGGTTGCGTAATCTGAGCCGGGAGGTGAGACGACTAGAACGCCGGTGGCGGAAAACTCGCTCCGAAGGTGCTCGGACACAGGTCAGAGCAGCAATAGCTGCCTACCAGGTGGCAGTAAAGGCGGCAAAGAAGGAGTTCTTTGCGGCCTCTATTGCATCCGCGGAGTGCTGTCCCAGGAGGTTGTTCCAAGTGGTCTGAAGCCTGGTCAGTCCAGTTGCCCAGGTACCCTTGGAGCATTCTAAGGCCTCCTGTGACAAATTGGCAAAGCACTTTGCTGATAAAATCGAACACCTAAGGAGCTCGATTCCGTACGCCGTGGATGCAGTGAATGAACCAGAGTTGACCATTTGCAATCCGGTCCAGAGGGATCGGTTTCAGCCTCTCCCTTCTGAGGAAGTGGACAAGGTGCTTTCATCTGTGAAGCCTACCACCTGTCTGATTGATCCTTGCCCATCATGGCTCCTTGTGAACTGCAAGGAGAAACTGAGCGAAGGGATTAGGGCGGTAGTAAATGCATCCTTAGCGGAGGGTGTAATGCCACTGGCCCTCAAGGAGGCAATTATAAAGCCTATCTTAAAGAAGTCCTCCTTGGATCCCCAAATTTTGAACAACTTTCGCCCAGTTTCGAATTTGCCATTTCTGGGCAAGATCATTGAGCGAGTGGTGGCTAACCAATTGTCAGCACACTTGGATGAAACGGATTATCTGGATCCATACCAATCGGGTTTCAGGACTGGACATGGAACTGAAACAGCCATGGTCGCTCTGGTGGATGATATGAGGAGGGCATTAGATAGGGGAGAATTCACCTTTCTTGTCCTCCTGGATCTTTTAGCAGCTTTTGATACCGTCGACCACGGTATCCTGTTGGATCGCCTGGAAGGACTGGGAATAGGAGGCACTGTTCTATGGTGGTTCCGTTCCTTTCTCTCTGACAGGCATCAACAGGTAGCATTGGGCGATGAGGTTTCAGACCCTTGGCCTCTCACTTGTGGAGTGCCACAGGGTTCTATCCTCTCTCCCATGCTATTTAACATCTACGTGAAGCCACTGGGATCCATCATCAGGAGATTTGGGCTGCGGTGTCACCAATATGCAGATGACACTCAGCTCTATCTCTCGTTTAAGTCCTCACCAGAGTTGGCTGTGGAGACCATGTCCAAGTGCCTGGAATCCGTGAGTGGATGGATGGGAAGGAACAAGCTGAAGCTAAATCCTGACAAGACTGAGGTGCTGCTTGTGGGAGACAGAGGAAGGTTGGGCCCTGTTGACCTGAGGTTTAATGGGGTACAATTACCCCTGAAGGACCAGGTCCGCAGCCTTGGGGTTGTTCTTGATTCCAGGCTGTCCATGGAGGCTCAGATTTCGGCAGTGAGCCGGGCAGCCTGGTACCAATTACACCTCATACGTAGGCTGCAACCCTACCTCCCTGTTCATCAGCTCCCACTGGTAGTACATGCCCTGGTCACCTCTCGATTAGACTACTGCAATGCGCTCTACGTGGGGTTACCCTTGAAAACGGTCCGGAAACTTCAACTGGTACAGAATGCGGCGGCTCGTTTACTTACAAACAGTCGTCGCCGTGATCATATTATGCCAGTATTATTCAATCTACACTGGCTTCCAGTAGTTTTCCGGGCCCAATTCAAGGTGTTGGTGTTAACCTTTAAATCCCTATACAGTTTCGGCCCAGTTTATCTGAAGGAGCACCTCCAGCATCACCAGTTATGCCGCCCAACAAGATCAGCCACGCAGGCCTTCTCTGAATCCCACCAACAACAGTAGCTAGGTTGGTGGGGACTAGAGAGAGGGCTTTTTCAGTGGCGGCCCCCACTCTCTGGAATTCCCACCCGTTCGATCTTCAGCATGCCCCTTCCCTGGATACTTTCCGCCGAGCCTTAAAAACTTGGCTGTTTTGACAGGCCTTTGGGACCGCCGGGGTGGGCTAATTTACATACTGAATGCCTGTTGTTATGTACTGCATATGTTGTTATTTTTGTTATTGCTGAGTATATCATATTTTATTGTATTTACTGTATTTTATTGTATTTTATTGGAATTTAATATGTACGTCGCCTAGAGTGGCTTCGGCCAGATAGGCGACCTAAAAATTAAATTTACATACATACATTTACATACATACTTGAGAGTTAGATCATTAGGTAATTCTTCATCCCACAGTTCTTGGAACAAATATTTCACTCTGATAACAAAGAGTGACAAGAATCCAATTGGATCATATACACGTGCTGTTGCTTGTAACACAAAATGTTTAGTATTTCTTCTGCCTATCATGAATTCTAGCAGATTATGAATCTCAAATATGAACTCATCTGCCTAGGTTTTCTATGTCAGACTTAAGATCTTTAACAATGAAAATCCTAAAGTTTGTTCTTCCAAATCTAAATTATTTGCAGTTCGTTAGAATTGGTATTCCACTTCTGGAGGTCCATTCCAGCTATTGAAAGCAATTCTCTGGCCTTCATGGAAATACTAGCAGCTTTCTCTACACTGTCAGCTCCAGCTATGAAGTCATCATCATACAGGCATTCATCTAGCATCTGGCAGGTATCTGGATGTTCCTTTTGGTATTGTTTCAAGTGATGTCTTACGGTAGCAGCAAGCAAAAAGAGGATGAGGGATGCACCAAATAATACTCAAGTCATTCTCAGGATCTTTACGTCTGGTTCTTGATCAAAGTTTAGAAGTTCTTCACTTGCTATTGAGATCTGAAGAAAATGTCTGCAGTGAAGGCTACCTTGTATTGGCAGAATCTGATTAGAACACCAAACAAATCTGGGTTCAGACTGGGTCCAGTTAGTAAACAATCATTAAGTGAAGGACACCCCCTTCCATGGGATGAGGCACCAAACACTACTCTCAGTTTTGTGGTAGACTTATCCTCCCGGATGACTGCATGATGAGGAAGATAGTAGACCGCCTTGCCCATCTCAAGTGTAGAACTAGGGGTGACTTCTTCAGCTATGCCTTTCTGAAGGTGCTCTTCAATGACATTGCTGTACCTCTTAAAGAGCAGAGCACCAGTTCTGAACTTCCCAGTTAACTGTTTGAATCTTCTCTTGGCTACAGGGAAGTTGTCTGGTAAGTCAGGCTGGTCTGACTTCCAGGGCAGTTGTACTTCATATCTCCCTTCCTTGTATTTTATGGAAATTTCAAATCTTTGGAGCATCTCTTTGTCATACTTTGTCTTCCACTCCACCTCTTTCATTATGACAATCGATTCTAGTTCCCAGAAGGCTCTCAGTTGTTTGGAGATGAGGGATTCTTCCTCCATTATGACTTTCAGTGCTCCAGCTACTGTAGTACTGGTTCCTAAGAAGGCTGTAGTGGGACCCTGAATAGCCCATCCAAATATAGTCTGAAGTGCCACCAGTTCATTTCCAGGTCATTCCATTCGGCCTGTCACTGCCTTCCAATAATAATTTCCTCCAATCAGTACTTCTAACTCCAGCCCATGGCCTTCTTTGGGAGAGGTTGCATCTGCCAGCTGGAGGCCGCTTGTTTCTAATTCTTGGTGCAGGCCATCTCCCGGGACCCTTACCTTGGCACTGCATATTTGTGGTCTTTCCAGGGCCTCCAGTTCAATCTTTTCTCTTTTCTCCCAGAGACCTTGCAAGGTGACCTTAACTCCATCTTTTGGTAGTCACTGGTGTATTTACCCCAAAGGAGTGGATAGTTAGGGTCTCTTCCCCTACCACTAGGAACTTTAGTGCCTTGGAGATGTCTTTTCATATAAATGTTCTTTGGCTTCCTCCATCTAGTAGACAACACAGAGTTTTCTTCTCAGCAGTCCATTTGGCTGTAGCTTGCACAGTTTGCAGTAATACTGGGTTCTGTAGCTTTAAGTCCACTGCAGATGGAGCTATTGATGATATAACAGTGTCATCAGGAGTTGTCTTGTTGGTGGGGTTCTCCTTTGCTTCTTGAGAACAAATTGACATACGATGGTGTTTTCCACAACTAGAGCAAACAATTCCCTTTGCCTTGCAGAATTTGGCCATGTATCTTACCCCCAGACATATGAAGCATCGGCCTCGTTTCTTTAGCTTCTCCTTTCTTTCTACAAGTGTCAGAGCTGAACAGTCATCTGCCCTGTGGTCAGGAGCATTGCAGAATATGCAGACTGCTTCTGGAGTTATTGTATTCAGTGCTACAGTAGATAGCGCAGAGACCAATCCTTTCTTCTGCTCTGGATAACGTTGTACTGACTTTCTGGCTATACTTGAGGGAGGTATCACTCTCATGTGATTTAACTGCACTCTCAATTTCCCTTTGGAGGAACTTCAGGAATTCTGGTACCTTCCATTCATCACTATTATTCCTACTGCAGCTGAACTCTAGTGCTGTATCTTCAGGAATCATTTTCATCAGTATAGGACACAACAGACTTCTATAGGTATAGAGACAACCCTCATGGACTCCAAACGGCGTACTTGAGTCTTACGGGCATCATATAGATGACGTAAAGTCAAGATGCCAGTTGACCTTTTTACTGGGTTCAGGCTTAGCAGTTTGTTCATGTGGAGATTAATAATCAAATCCTTGTGCCCAAATCTTTACCTCAGGATTTTCACAGCTGCATCATAATTTGACTCTGATAGTGGCATGTCAGCAATTGCACTGGCTGCTGCCCCACCTAGGAAGGAATTTAGGTAATTAAACCAGTCTATCTTTGTCAGCCTGGTGTTCTTGTGAATGGAAGTTTCATATTGGCTCCAAAATCCCTGCCAGCAGCTAATGTCTCCATAAAATATTTCAATCATCCATTTGGGGAACTTGACCATTGGTGGCTGTGGATCTGCCCTTGTTGCTGAAGAGGTACTTCTTGCATCTTCAGTATTAATTGCTCACACTGCATGAGTTTTCCCAGCTATAATACAGTCTTTATAGCCCTGTGCCATTTCTACCTCTTTCTCTAATTCATGTAGATCAGTTACCCCAGCTTCTATGTCTTAGTCAAGCTCATTCAGAATCTCTTCCATTTCTGTAAGCTGATTTAAGCTTTCCTCAAGCAGAGCCATATCTATATCAGTTTTCTAAAGTTCACATGCTATCCTTTGTAACAGTTTTGTTGTCAATGATCTAGTTACAGCCCTGTAGTGCCTTTAGCTTTCTGAAGCCTCAGCCATGTCCCCTTGTTCTTTCTGACCTTACTCTGTGGTCTGTCTTCTGTTTAAATCTTTCCCTCCCAGGTTTTGGCACCAAAAATATTGCAACAGCTAAGGTCTTCTTAACAGGAATAATGATTCTTGGAGACTTGACTTCTTTAACACTGATTGTATTTATTAATTGACAAACTTGGCTTACAACAAAACTAAGCTCTGCTTCTACAAACTGTGAGGAAGAGAGAGAGAAAAGGTGGGAAAACTTCATTGATTTCACTTCTCATAATACTCAATAAGAGTTACATAAAAAGATATCCCTTTAGGCCTCTCTCTGTTATACCTAAACCATTCCCCTTAAAGAGACAACAAACAGTTTCAACGTCTCAAACAGTTTCAACAAGAGCAGTAAGACTGCTCTGGAAGCACACTTTATTGCATTAAGTTCAAAGATCCCAATCATAGAGTTGTAAGGAATCTTGGAAGTCATCTCGTCTATCTCCTGTTCAGTGCAGAATGCAACTACAACATTAATGACAGGTGGCTGTCAAGTCTCAGCTTCAATACTTCCAGTGAAGGAGAGGCCACCCACTCCAGGGCCATCTGTCACTATCAAACAGCTCATACGTTCAGGAAATTTCTTCTAATGTGCGGCTGAAATCTGCTTCCCTGTCATTTTCACTCATTGGTCTAGTTCTGCACTTTGGAGAAACAATAAACAAGTCTGTTCCAGATTCTTCATCATCCAGGTCAGCCTCTTCTGAGTTTGGATGGAACAACCAGACAATGCAGTGTGAGGCTGGTGCAAGTTGTACTGTAGCTGGTCAGAGCTGAAGGCAGCATACTTTGGCCTCTGCCTCCAGCCAGGAGACCAAGGTCCCTGGAAGGCTTCTCTTACTGACTCCCAGGAAGAACACTATGACCAGGAGGACATCAGTCTAGCTCCATCATCAGCCAGACAAGCAGCAGCTACAGGAAGCATCCACATCCTTGCCAACAAGAACACTGTATTCCAACAGCCAGTTGCCCTGGGATTTCAGAAGCAAGGTAGAAAGGCCAGTCTGGCTCCATACATCTACTAAAGGGGGAAAAGCCACTGATTGCTATTCAAGCAGGAACACTCAAAAACTAGCAAGGATGATCAGCCTGGCCCAAACCAAATATAAACGGCTGCTTATAGCTTATCACTTCCTTCTGGCCTTAGCTCCCTTCTTCTTTTCCCCTCCACTTCCCTTGTGTGTCTTTGTAAACCTGATGATAATCTCTCTTTCTCTCTCTAATTGATGTGAACTGCTGTGGGAGAAAATAATTGTCTGAAAAGAATGATAAAAATCTAAAAAACAAGTAACAAATATCTGGAGGGCACCAAGTTATACACTAAAAATGGTAAAGTGTTACGTCTGAACCATTATTATTATTAAAAGGCCCAGTTTGAATTGTCATACAACTCTTGATAGGTATTCAGCATGGAATTAGTATCAAACTGCAGCATTTTAAAACACCAGTATAACTCATTATCAAGAAAAGTCTCAGCAATCAAATCCAGCACATGAATATGTTTCTGCATGGCTTAATGTTTTAGAGTTACATGTAGAAGTGTAGGTCTAATATTAATCTATCAACAGGAGTTCATATAACAATGTTCTATTCCACTTGCACTATCTTCCTGGACATAAAAATTATTTCCCTGAATAAAACATGCTTCAAAAATAGAACCTTTTCAGTCAATTTGTGAGCAATATTTCAACATGCACAACAGAAGGTATTTTTAAGACAGGCATAAACAGTTTGACACCAAAATGGTCAGCAAAACTCCCCCTTTAGCAGCACATACTGGGTACATTACATTTCAAATAACAATTACTCACACTTGAGTCAAAGCTGCAGACACTGATTACATCTTCACTCTGGGTGCTCTGCTTGCGTTTCTTCTATTAAAAAAGAAAGAAAAGAAGAAGAGCTCAAACCTTAAGCAAGAGATCAGCAAAACATTTCTTACCGGTTTGCTTTACCTCATACAAAATTATGATACAAATAAGAGACTTTTCAAATAAAGAATATGGCTAGTTTCTATAAAGGCTCACCCTCTGTAAACGTCTGCTCAGTTAGTCTTTCAGGAGACACCTCTACCAAATCCCCAAATAAAGGTCCAAAGCAGACAAAATCCTAGTCACAAAATAAGCAATTGTGTGAATAGGTTTTTAAAAGCAAATTGCAGGTGTGGGAGCCCAGTCCCTGGTGCAAGGCTTCAACTCTTTATTTCCTCTTGTGGGGCCAGTCCGGAACAG
This sequence comes from Rhineura floridana, assembly GCF_030035675.1. Classification (NCBI taxonomy): domain Eukaryota; kingdom Metazoa; phylum Chordata; class Lepidosauria; order Squamata; family Rhineuridae; genus Rhineura; species Rhineura floridana. Next base: position 148,458,153 of record NC_084482.1, read on the forward strand.
GGGCTCCAAACCTGCTATTTACAATAGAAAAAAGCTTCCATTCATTCCAATGGGAACTCTCCCACCCCATGCAAACAGCAATCATTATTCATTGTATCAACAGCATTGTGTATGTAAGGATGTGTAGTTTGGCCCTATTTCCAGACTCAAATTGGGGTGTGTGGACAACAGCACTTGAAACGGAAAAATGAGGCAAAGCAACATGCATATAGATACTGGCAACATTTTTTTTAATGTTGTCTCACCAAATTACAAACATTGCTTTTCTAACAATGCAATCCTAACCATGTCTACTCAGAAATAACTTCTATTGAATTCAATGGAGCTTACTCCCATGTTAGTGGGGTTAGGATTGTAGCCTAAATTATGGGAGTTTAAAGAACAATGTGGAGATTCTGCAGGGGGCACCTGAAAGGCTAACATTGAGGAAAAATGCCTGTGAACATGCAGTGTGGGTGCCCTTCTAAGAAAGCCATACTATTTCATAAACCACCACATAAATAAGATTTTTTTCAGGTTTATTATTAAACAAGATTAGGGTTTTTTTGCACTGAACTTTGGGGGAAACTATTTAAGTGCTTTTAGTGTGTGCATAATGTTTAAAAAATTGACACAGGGGAAAAGAGAGGAAGTGAAACAGAAAACAGCAGTAAACAGGGAAGCAATATGCAATTGTTTCAATCGTACATTGTTAGGCTTAGGGTGTATACACGCATAACCTTTGAAATGCATGTGGGTCATTTTTCCCTAGAGTGCTTTTGTACATAGTACTTTACAATTATATACATCATCCTGTCATGTTTGTTAAAGCTTCCACTGTTATCCATGCCGACTGTACACACTGATGGCCTGGTTTACCAACTAGAGCACATTGGTTTTCTCTATTCCACTTCCCTTGGTTAGTGTTTCCATACACAGTAAGTGCTGCCAGAAATGATGTAATGCTCTGCTGCAGCTACGCATGTGCAGTTCCAATCTTTTAAAAAAATATTTGATGGGTCTTTCCAAAGACTGGATATGGAAAGACAGGGGCTGGAAACTGTGTGTACTGATATACATTTTGTTCTCTGCTTTTCTCTCTCAAGCAATGCGCTTGAATGTACCATAACTGCAGTGGCTACTTCTAAGCTATTCTTTAATCTTTTGTTCTCCCCAAATATCAAGAAGATTGTGGATTTCTTGTGTTTTCCATGAAATGCTTCTTTCCTTCCCGTTTACTGACATACCATTGTCCTTCATTACAAAAGAAGCAACCCTCAGCTTTATCAAAGAAGGAAGAGAAAAGATAACTCCTAGGTGAATGGGCATGGAAATGAGGGAGAGTGGAACAGCCCTGAGAAGTCAGAAGGTATGGCTCAATAGGAGGTCACCTGAGAAGCAGTCTCTGGATACATACCATTCAGGCAACAAGTGCTTGAGAAGTACATTCTCAGGACAAAACAGATTACAGCCATTCCAGCAAAAAACACTTTAATTAAATAAGTAGTATGGGACAGGGATATCGTGGGCTCATCTACATGGTGGTTTACTATGCGTATGGTGCTACTCACATTTCCCTTTAATTTGCATGGTTCACATGATGTTACTGGCAAACAGAAGCTATCACGCAGTTTTCCCCTGTAAATCCATACTAACCTAATCCACTGATAATATGAAATGGGGAGGAAAAACTTTTCCCACTGCGCTGCACTACACCTTGCAGATGCCTTGCTCTGATGCTCTGGGTGTGTCAATTGTTCCCCTCTCCACATCCACTCTCTTCTCCTCCCTTCTTTCATTGTGTTTCCTGTGGGCTGACAAGCAACTTCCAGCTGCTCTCCTCCCTTCTGCTGGTCTTTTTTATGTTGCTGCAAATAGTGCCTTTATTTCCCCCCCCTAACTTGTGCACAAAAGCATAACACTACTCAAACAAAGATTTGTATTTCAGCTGTATACTACCAGTGAAAATACAAATAATCACACTTCCAGTTTGTTGTTTTTTAAAATGGAACCTACTGCAGCTGGTAGAACAAACTGATCATGCTCAGTTGCCAAGCAACCAGAGGGTGTGGAAATGTTAAATTAGAGGGTGTGGTCATTTCAAAACTGTGTGATTGATCCTTCCCCTCAGTGTGAATAGCACACACTGTGTTTGCAGCTGGCATTGACCCTTACTGTGGAAGTTAGAACACAGAGATAAGAATAGCATCTTTAGTACAAAGTAATGCTCCTGTTTGGATAAGCCCCATGTGTACAGTACCCCAAAAATATGCCTGTATCCTGAACTGAATGCACATTAACACATAGTGTGTATAGTGGAGGCTGCTCCACTGGGGTTACTGGGACACAGCCCTCCTAATGAGAATGTCAAGCATTTTTTTCAAATCAACACACCCAAAAAGATCTCAAAGCTACACACTCTTTCTTGTTCTACACACATTTTATACTTCTATTTGAACTCAGAGAAGCTCTGCAAACATTTGTGTTAGTCTACTGTTCTCTGGCCAATCAGCTTCTTGTTCTCTGACTAATTGGCTCTCTGCATCATTCAGCCAATCCTGATGCCAGAGCTTGGAAAAGTTACTTTTTTAAACTACAACTCCCATCAGCCCCAGCCAGAATGGCCACTGGATTGGGCTGATGGGAGTTATAGTTAAAAAGCTCTGCCTAATCCAAAAGCATAGCTATTGCAAAGAGGTCCCTCCCCTTGGTCTGTTGCTTGTCAGCCCTCCTAGGATGGCTTCTACTCCATCAGAGGGTATGAGGTCTATCTAACACAGCCACTATAGCAAATTAGGGAAGAGTCAAGTAGGAGTCTGGACTGATTCAAGAACAGCCCCACTTGGTAGCCTTAGCCTGTATCAGAATCATACATTGGTTCTGAGCATGCTCAGAGTTGTGAAATTAAAATGCTGACTCAGTCTAGTCTTTCTATAATAAATGAGGCCATTTTATTTTATTTGTTTGGGGAAATGGATGGGGAAACATTTGAGAAGAGAAATGTTAGCCTGCCTCTGTATGTGTGTGTTTGCTGCAACAGCTTATTATGTTTGCAGGATTGGGGTGTGTGAGTGAGTGAATATTTGTTCTAATTAGTATTTTTCAACACAGAGAGAGAACAACAATGAACAGTGTGAGACTCTTTCAATACGAAACATTTATCTACTTTTTACCTCTTAAAATATTTGCATTTATTTTTGTGAATAGGCCAAGGGGATGCTACAGGATGACTGGGAGGAAAAATGGTGGACTGTGTCTCTGTACTTGATGGAAGGGGGTGCTGGTGAAGGTGAATTATTTTCCAATTCCCCTGCATGCTCACCCTCCCATTTGCTTGGCAGTTGTCCTCTTCTGCAAGTGTGATTACTCCTAAAGGCTTTTGGAAAGCTGGGAGCAGGAGATTGCAGTAATTATTCACTCGTCTAATGTCTCACCCACTTTTCTATAAGACCACTAGAATGCTGTCAGAAAGTTGGTAGGAGGTGGTGGATCATTGCTCTAATCTGGCTTTTGCTCCCTTGCTAAAGTTGCAATCTGAACCCCACTTACATAGAAGTAAGCCCTACTGAATTCAATAGGACTTCGTTCTAAGTAGACATGATTAGGATTGCACTGTAAGGTGGTGACACCCAGTGAAGCAGGGGAATTGGGCAGGTATAGTGAATGCACCAGGGGAGCGGGAGACCTGACCTCCTCTCTGAGATATTGTACTGCCCTACAATTTGTGAAAATGCAAACACAATTTGGGTTGGTCCTTACTTAGAAGAATTTGGTAACGTGAGTCTGAGCATATGGTGAGTGGTGGCAACACCTGCAATCAGGACTGCATCTCCAAAGATGGAGAATTACATTTTTGTATGTTTGTTGTGTTCTTCTTACTTTGCTTCTTTCCTGTGTTACTAGTGTTTCTACAGAGAATCTAACCTAGAAAATTATATTTCACTCATTCATCCTAGAAATCTGTGTCAAATTTATTTTCATTAATTTCAAAGCCATTTTATTGGTCAATGCCATATAATGGCATTGTGTTTCAAACTGGAGGTTATATTCTATTTCTATTTTGGGTGCATTAAATGTTGAATCTAAAACTGGAGCTTTGATGTAAAATTAGACTCGATTACAACATGTTGCTACTTAAGCAATGAATCTAGCCATTGGAAAAAACAAATGTGGCCTGTCCAATACGCATGTATTCAGCTTACTATGCTTAACCACTTCACTTGAGGAAGGGTGGACAAAGGCAATTAGAAACATAGAGCAACTAGAAATTTGCTAGAATATATTACACCTCCCACTGTTGTATCTTGTGCAAACTGAGACACTCCTCATGCCCACTGGAGATTATTCTGCAGAATAGTTAGTGGCATTATTCCAATTGTTTTTGGAGGTTTTTTTCACCACTGACCTAATGTGGTTTAAGGTCTATGAAGCCATTTTAAAACAAAAGCATTAAAATACATTTCAATAACTTTAATTCTGGAAAACAATTGCTTGAATTATTCATGCACTTGCCTTATAGGAATTATATTCTACACAGACTAGCGCTGAGAAGTGGGGAAAATGCTATCAGAGGGACAACAACAACAAAAAGTAAATCAAAAATTGTTCAAACACGTGGCAACTGAAAACCCTCTCCAAAAACATAAGCACACCCAATTTTCCCAGCATATGCATCACACATAAAGGGGAAGGTGGCGAGGAGAAAATGCAACAAGCATCAATGATCAGTTTCTCAGTCTTTTAATTAGCCTATCATTAATGTCACCACTATGGCAGATGAAGCAGTGTTACTGGAAACAGTACAGTAATTAAAACAGCATTGCTGGGGGGGGGTGTGCCTTCTTCTCCTGTAACTTTGTTTGCCAAGAAGAGCCATTGGAAAGTTGGGAAGAGGTGGTGGATCATTGTTCCAGTCCAGTTTTTATTCCCCTTGATAAGGCTACAATCCTAATCCCCTCTGTCTGAGAGTAAACCCCATTGCATATACTTCTGAGACTGATCCTGTATCTTTAGGAGAAGAAAAAGTCAGCCAAGTGCAGGTGTTCTGTCAACACTGTAATGGGAAAAACCACAAGGTGGAATTCTCCCTTCCCCCTGCGCAACTTTTAAAGATACAGAAGACCTCTTGGAGGCTGGGCCTGGCAACCAAGAGGTCTTCTGTATCTTTAAAAGTTGTGCAGGGGGAAGGGAGAAATCAACCTTGTGGTTTTTCTCATTACAGTGTTGCAAGAACACCTGCACTTGGGTGACTTTCTCTTTCCCTAAGGATACAGGTTCAGTCTCAGGCCAGGAACCTGGCAACCCTATTCTGAGTAGACATGGTTAGAATTACACTATAAGCTTGTGACTTGCCCAACTAAAAACTGTGGTTTTCTTCCCAGATCTCTGCATCAATAAAGTTTGCAGTGTAAACCTATGTACTGTATAAAATACAAGACTGAGAGTTGGTAAATGGCCCAAGGCAGAATTAAGTGACTTTAAATGTTAAACTGCACATTCTCATCATATTTTTGTAGTCCATGAAAGCTTATGGCATAATAGTTAGTCTTGAACACTTATTTTGTAGTACCTTGTTTCATGTGTCCCTTTCTAGAAGAAGAGGCCCTCCTTTGGAAACTGCACCACACCTTATTTTTTAGGGTACATTTTTCATGATTTCAAATCTGCACCCCTCACCTCTCCCCCAATTCAAAAACAGGGACAAGCAGGCTGGAAATCATTTTTTAAAAATTAATGATTCCTTATTTATCAGTATTACATTTATATCGACTCCCCCTTTCTTCCAAGAAGTTCAGAACAGCATTCCTGGGTCTCCCTTTCTCCATATTCTCCTCACAACAACCCTGTGAAGTAAGTTAGCCTGAGAGACAGTGACTGGCCTTAGGGCACACAGTGAGTTGCATAGCTGAGTGGAGAGTTTAACCCTGGTCTCCCAGATCCTAATCTACTTAATTTCCATGCATTTTATTACACATTCTGGAAAAAGATGTATAAATCAATAAGCTGGTGGAGTGAGGAAATAATATTTTCCAGTAGATCTGGAAATGTATGGGGTCCCTTATTCAAAGTCCTTTGAGACACATTTAAGACTATCCAATTCAGGCTATAATCCTGTACATACTTACCGGAAGAAATCTCCATGGTAGGTGGGGGTCTACCTCTGAGTAATGTATGGTTATTGTAGCATGAATTCACACTAGAAATTGAGACAGCAGGGACCCTTCTGAACCAAGATAAGACACTTAAGGTGCTAAATATTAATAAAACGGCAATGTTTAAGTGTCCACTGCTTCGTTGCAAAGGAGGAGGCTAGGAAGAGAACTAAATGGTTGGAGGCCAATATTTTTCACAGCAGAGACACCACTATGATAGCAGAGAACTCTTCTGAACCAAAGTAAAACATTTTCCAATTTAGTTAGCTGCTAACTATTTTTAAAACAGCAATGCTTAAGTGTCTGCTGTATCTTTGCAGGAAGGAAAACCAGAACAATTTGGTCATGCCCCATGATCTCCTAACAGCCCCACCAGGTGTAGTGGGCACCAGTCACTGAGTGTGTACATAGCCTTAGTTACAGAATGGTATGGAGACTAGGAAGTTATGTGGAAGGCTTCATGTGTGCTTTGAGGAAGGATTTCAACAGTAAGAGATCCGGCAGTTCTGGGGAGGATTTATAAATAATAATAAAAATATTTTATTGATTTATTAAGAAGTAAATTTTGTATTATAAATAGAGGGTACTGAGCTAGATGGACCAATTCATAGAATAGAACACCTTTGTCTTAAAACTAGCAGCTCAAATAAAGCCGAGCAAACACACACAAGCAGTTTTGTTTTCAGGTAGTAGACGGCAGCAGTTACAGGGCAATTCAACTACTGGATAAAGATAGCAAAGGTTAAGCAAGAACTCAAAACAACCCAGACCAGTTTTGCTTGATGATTATTCATAGCTGCAATGGATAAATATTTTTTCATGGCTAAACGTTTTGAGATAACCCTGGGCTCCAGTCAGTTAGGTTTTGCATTCCACCCCCAATTATCCCAACTGCTCCCAATATCCTCTCTCTTCTCTGCTTTGTTGTTTTCAAATTGAATTCAGTCAGAGATCTTAGACAATGCTTTGCTATGTAGTTCCCCCTTCCTAAGGTCTATTTAAGCAAGGGCTCATCTACATGGGAGCATTTCTTCGTAGGAAATACTCTTCTTTTACATTTGTTTTTCATTTGCACCGTCCACAGTTCCTGCTCAATGTTAGCTGCCGATTAGTTTTTCCCATTCACATAAGCAAGCATTCCTCTGGGGAGCATTAGTCTCACTTTTTCCTTGTGGTCCCACTTCTAATTATAATATCCACTCCCTTTGGTTTCTAGGTGACTGAGCACACTCAGTGTTTTCTACCAGCTGCAGTAGGTTCCTTTAAAAAAACCTGGAAGTGCGAATATCTGTGTTTTTCCTGGTAGGATATAACTGAAATACAAATCTTTGTTTGACTGGTATTATGCTTTTGTGCACAAGTTAGGGGAAAAAGAAAATAAAGGCAGCAACGTTAAAAAGTCCAGCAAAATGGAGAACAACCAAAAATTGCTTGTCAGCCTACAGGAAATAAAATGAATGAAGGGAGGAAGAGGGAGTGGGTGTGGAGAGGGGAACAATTGACACACCCACCTAAAACCCATTGGAGCAAAGCATCTGCAAGCACTAGAGATAGGGAGTGAAGGCGTTTTTTCCTTCCCTTTTCGTATTATCAGTGGATTGGGTTAGTATGGATTTGCAGGGGGGGAACTGCATGATGGCTTCCATTTGCTGGTAACATCATGTGAACCATGCAAATTTAAAGGCGATGTGAGTAGCACCAAATACACAGTAAACCATGTAGATAAGCCCCAAGTCTTGCAATATAAGGCCTCAGGGACCTGATGGACTTGGGTAGCCCCAGATCTCATCTCCTCTAACCCCAGACACTCTGAATGTCATCCTCTGGATTTGGTCCCCATGGTTTTTAATCAATTCTAGGAAAGGCAATATTGGTTTTTTCTCACTCCTTTTTCATCCCTGCTCTTTTTTCCCCACTCATTTCTAAGTTTAGCCACACTGCTTTCATCTCCCGTCCTCCTACCAATTAGACTCCAATTGTTTCTTTGGTGCCTTTTGCCATTCCCTTTCCCATATCTTGCTCTTTCTACCTCAGACTGCCCCAGTTGTGTAACCAAGCTACCAGTCCAAATTTGTTGCTGCTTGCTCGACCAATTCTTCTTCATTCTGTAACAATCTTCATACTCGTCATCAGTATTCTTTTTTTTGTAATGAGCTTTGATCTGTTACCTGAGTACAAATTCCCCCCATAGACTGGTGTAGCCTCTCTTAGATGCACCATGATTGCGAGCTAGAGATCTCATTACACATGTTGGTCGAGTTCATGCATTTTCATGCATGTAACATGATTGAGGACACATAGCAACATGGCTCTGATGGGAAGGGTTGTCAAACAGCAATACGACAAAAAATCAGTGTGGTAGTTTACAATGTAACAACTGTTCTGTTTGTGGCCTTGTTAAATTCAGTGGGAATATCCCTCGCACTTCAAGAGTTCTGCTGGGTCCATAGGATGTAGAAGAAGACTCCCAATGCCGTTGAAAGGTATTAAGATGGGAGTATGTACCTTCTTAATTGCAACTTCAATTTAAAATATTTTAATCAATTAAAAAGGTACCAACAATTAATCAAACAGGACATTTGCTGTAATTTTTAAATAATTTTAATACAATTAAAACAGTTGGCTGGTGCCATTTTACAAGAGGCATTCTCCGCTCTCTCTAACAACAGGAATGCCTCTTCTATGATGCCTGCTATTATGTGCATGTGTGTGTGCATGCATCTTTTAAAAATATTTTTATTTAACAAATTTATATACCACTTAGTTTAAAAACCTCTAAGTGGCTTACAAAGGACAATCTAAAATATTCACACACCAATAAAAACAAATATTAAAATGAAATTTAAATATAAATAAAACCAGCAATCTTAAAACCATTACATATAATAAAATTACATGTTGAAACTGCATGTTAAAATTATATGCCTAGGTAGGATTGCTGCAACAAATATTTTTTTCTGCAGAGCTATTTATATTTACATGAAAATTTATGCACAGTTTAACACGTATTTAACTAATCAACTAAGATTTCTTTAAATCAAATAACAGACCTATTCAGTATGTCAGCTAATGGTCCAGCCAAGACTTTAGTATTTTTGAGTACTGCCTTAGCACAAAATCTCATATATAGCATGTGTCCTGCTACCATGTGAGTTTAACTCATTTCAACTAATGGACAAGTCCTAAACCTGCCCTGTCAATCTCCAGCTGTTTCTTAATATCATCAATAAGTTTGGATAACTACAACGCTGCCACTCAGAGCATTCAGCTCAGACTGTAAGTGTGCTGTGCACAAAGATGGCTAACACAGGGTATCTCCAGCATATCCTGGACCTCCAATACCAGAAACAACATTCCACATCAGAAACATTTAGCCCTGCAGACTTTCTAGACGCTAAACAGGAGGGGGTTGTCTCCTGAAATCCTCACTGATAAGCAGAGCTTCTTTGATCTTTCTGTCTTTCACAGGGCAGAGTACATGCATATGCATGGTTGTATACAACTCGTCAAGCTGTCACACCTGCCATCTTAAATATTTTCTGATCAAAAAGATATGCCTATGCACATCTCCATAGCATTCCCCATTGCACCAGAAAACTAAATTTTAACTGTTGCCTGTCCTTTTCAGGATTAAAAGATATCAATTCACATGTAAAACTGCAAAAAGGAAAAGCACAGGAGGCATTCTAGAAAAGCTGAGTATGGATATTTAAAAAACAAAACAAGGAGGAGCATATGCAAAACTATTGGAAACCTGCAATGACATCACAGAGTGGGGATCAGGGTATGCCTCCCATCCTGCTATATTTGATGTTGGGTGGCAGCTATTCACTAGCTCCTGTTCTTTACTCTTTTCACATTTATAATCACATTGCCCTGTGTCTCATGCATTGTACACTTCCACATATGCTTCCTTCACATAAACTCCAATACACTTCACTATATTTGCACAGTTTCATGCAACCCCCCCCCCCGGCAAGCCATATCAGGATTGGCTTTCTCATGTTAAAATCACTCTGTAGGAGGTGAGACCTTGCAACACTGATAACATGGTTTTCTTGGTGTGGCCACACACTGCTCTAATGAAATATATCTGCTCACTACAAGCCACACCAATGTGCCCATTATTCTTGCAAGGGAATATAGCAGACAACATTAACTGTAGAGGTCATTTAGACAGAGGGGAAAGCCCACAGTTACAAATATCAAGCAGGAGGTGGTGGTGGTGGTGGAACCTGGCACATCTGTAATTGTGGGGCTGCTGACTGGCCATCAGCCCCAAGTCAGCAGTTTGAGCTTTCCAATCATCCTGCATCTTACTGAGGACAGGATTTCTGCTCTCTCTCCCTACCCCAATAGCCCTGATGCTGCAAAATTGGCTCCACTAGAGAACTGCGTTAATAGAGGGAAGTATGAGACCATTTCTAAAGAAACCTTCCCTAGACCCAAAAATCATGCCAACTATTTAGCCACTCACAAATCTTCCCTTTAGGACATGACACTTGAATACATGGTATTTGTATAACTCCAGGAATTCTTGAATTACACTGATTATCTGGAGCAATTTCAGTGTGGCTTTCGACTTGGATTTGGTGCATCACTCCATTTGATGACCTTTGTTGGGAGTAGGACAGAGGAAGTGCAACCCTGCTTAGACATCTCAGCTGATTTCAGTATCATTGACCACATTATGCTTGACCAACTCTCTGAAACAGATGCACTGTGCACCAGCATTTCTTCCTTTCTGAAGTCATTTCCAGAAGTGGTACTGGAAGACTACTGCTCTTGCCTGTTGCATATATTTCAGTAGGATGCCACAGGGCTCTGTTTATTTCCTGGTGCTGTACTACATGAAGGGCTATAGCTCAGTGGGTGACCATCTGCATGCAAAAGGTCCCAGGCCCAATCCTCAGTATCTACAAGTAAGGCTGCAAATGTGCCCTGTCTGAAACCGTGTTCAGCGGTTGAGTTAGTAGTCAGTACTGAACAATACAGACTAATGTTCTGACTCAGTATAAGGGTAGAAACACAGTCACTGTTCTGCCAAATCCAGTGCGTGTCCACCTCTTTCTTCTGTAAAAGGGGGCACACGATGCTAATCAAACCCCACCCCATTTTACTGTAAAAACTGGTGGGAACAGCTTGAATGTTTTTTTAAAAAATTCATCTTCAAACAGATTTCGCAACTGATCGGCAGATCAACCTGTTCCCTTTCCAGATTGTCATGCCCCCCTCCGAGGACTCGTCCAAGGAGGAAGAGGAATGCAAGATTGCAGACCCAAGAAAGGGACAAGCAGGGAGACAGCCCAGGACCCTTCACCAGACCAGAGACAAGCTCCAGAGGGAGCCTGCCTGCCAGAATCAGGAAGCGACCAGGAGGCTGCCCCTTCTCCAGCAGAGAGAAGACACCAACAGGTGTTGCAGCAACGAAGGCAATCAGTGCGGTTAAGGAGCAGGAGAGCTCGCAAGAACACAGGCTAATTGGAAGCACCTGGGCCAGCATGCAGAGTACAAAAGGCTGGAAGGAAAGGGAGACTCCTTGCTAGAGCCAACATCAAGTCTTGTTGCAGACATTACTCCAGCTCTCATTTTAAACCCGTGCCTTGAACCCTGCCCTGCCTGATTGGACCTCTTGGTTTCTGGACATTTGGACTTCCTTAAGGACTTCTCTGTCTCCTCCTTCGGTGCTTCTCAAATGGTAAAACACGCTGGCTGACCCCCTGGGTCCTTCTGCCTGGCAGATTTATGGTCTGGTCTTATCTGTTCATTAGCTGCATGCCTCTGTGAACCCCCGCGTTTGACACTGGTGTGGCTAATGGAAACACTTTCTTCTGGCGACTAGTGTGTTTAATAGCGCAAGGCATCTTCCTATATATTATGTGAAACTCCTGAGTGAGTTCACCTGGAGATTTGAAGTGAATTATGTTAATGACACCCAACTCCACTTCTTTGGGACTCTTGTGAAAGTAAACCCCATAAATGTGTTGATTTAGCTCAGTAGATTAGAGTCACTGAGTGGATAGCTAGGAGGAGGAGCTGAAACTTGTTCTGCTGGGGAGCTGAAAAATATTTCTGGGCTCTTATCACCTTGTATAAATAAACTAAATTCATGTATATGTATTATTAATTAGGAAGAGGATGGGGAGCTATTTTTTCTACATCTAGTATTCGCTATAAATATTATAATTGCAGGGTTATGTCCTTCAAGGTGCAAACTGTAAGTTTGTTGTTTGCTGTGCTTGTTCTGTTGCTTTGGGACTAAAGTTGCGTGCAAAGAAGCATTGGTGGATTACAGAAGCATTGGTGGATTAAAGGAAAGTTTAGACTTGGCTGACTACACAGTTTCCAAGCAAGAATTGACTAATTTTATCTTTGGATTCAAAGGTACTATTGCATTGTTAATGTGTTGAATAAATTACTTATGCATTTAGCTCTTTGTATCTTGTTTTGTGTAATTATGGTTCCATCTAAAGAACATTTGTTCACCTTAACTATTTGAAGGTTTTATTCCACCTAAGCATTCATTAGTAATACAGGACAGAATACTTTTAATTATTGCACCAATGTGCAGCCTGGTTACAGTTTTACAAAGAAAATTGGCATCAAGCTGTGTAATTAGAGACCACCTCTAAATGCTGCGGTCCATTTCAGAAGACTTTTTTTAATAGGCTTTATTTTGCCACCTACTGTGGAAAATTCTTTAACTAACCTGGCAAAGGATCAAAAGATTAATCTTGTCCTGGTAGTTTTATATCCAATTTAGATTGAAGCTCAAATAGTTCAATGAGAACCACAGGTGTCAAGGGCTTTGAGCTTGTGTGCTTTAACTACCAAGCTTTATACCAAAGACATTAATTTAGCTAACTATATAAGTGTAGATAATTGCAACCTATCAGTGTGAAAATAGACAAAAAAATAAAGGCAGGGATTGGATCAGAATACATTGAATGCATTGTTCATGCCTCCCAATGCAGTTGTGTTTTGAGCTATTACAAGAAGTATTTTCCGCTCCTCTGTGGGACTGAGGATGACTTCATGTTATCTTTTCTGTTCTAGATGAACATTGGCATCCCCATCCAAACATTTTGTTGCTTTCAACAAATGTGGCATTGTAGCTCAACATGTTTAGTTTCAGTGTGTAATTTTATTCTACATATTGTGCCAGGAAGCAGATGCCAAACTATTATCTTTATGCTTTAGGGTATTCCAGTGACTTTTTGATCATGTTGGCAAGCTAGCCATGGCAAGAGGGAACAAAGTCTCTTGTTAGCTTTGCTCCTCCCATAGAACAGAGTGAGAGTGTCAAAGTATCACAAGACTAGGAATGAGAATATACTGTTATTTTTTTGTTTTTGTTTTGTTTTGCTTTTTGTTGAATAGAGAAACATGGATGTGCATAAACCAATATTCTGGTGCATCTCTCAGCAGCCTTTGTATTACAGAAAGATACATCAAAATAAGTAACTTGTTTTCAGGCAGTGCTTACTATCGTAGGGTTAATGTGTGTACAAAGCAGCTCTCATTCTCCATACACCTTGCATTTCATAGGTTTTTGGGCCCCGTGTTTACAATTTTTTGTATTCTATGCCCACATGTACATACAGCTGTCAACTGAGGATAACATTTCATACATCTGATGATGTGGGCTCTAGTCCATGAATGCTCATGCCAAAACAAATCTGTTAAGTCTTGTGGAATCTTAAAGGCTCTCTTGTATGATAGAGATTTTTTTAGTGTATAATTGATAGGCGATATCATTTACTCTGTGGTTAGCTTGGTAGAAGAGCTGAAGGGAAGAGTCCTCTGCTTTAAACCTATTTTCTATGTTTCAATCTACATCACTGGAAACTACATTGTCTTTATGATACAGCTTTTGCATTTCCTCTCCCAGTGGTTGTACATAAATCTTTATCGGTTGCTTAAATCCAATGATAATGCTAGCCTACACTTCCTTTTCCAATGTGTCCTTTTAATTACTGTAACTAAAGTATTGCTCTTTAATATAAGTTATGTGGTTTTTGCTGTTAGCCTCCATTTGGTGTCCAAAAATGGGACAAAAATTAGTCATTCATTCATTCATTGGTAATCACTCATGACCAAGTAAGATTGTCTTCCAAAATAAAGTCTTTAACAGTGGGTCTGTAAGTGACTGGGGAGGCCAATCCTAGATCCACACAGCCTCCCACAGTGAGGACCTAGGTTTCCAGATGGAAGACGGTTGCGATGAGGATTTATTTGACGCGCCTTCCACTTGGCTTGTTTGTGCCTTTCACTCTGTATTCATGCTTCTTCAAAGTCCATAGCACCTTCATATTCTGACATGTTAATATTGTTGCGCGCCTCCCCAATCTCCGAGCGGTGAGATTTCAGGGGTCCCTGCGCTCATCCAGGGTTTGGTTTCTTTTGGGAAGAAGGCCAGCGGAGACTGTGGTGTCTTTATGAAATATGGTTTACTTATTTACACACATTCCAACCTGAGCTTAGGATGGAAGGATTCAAGGCATTAGCAGTCCAATATCCAGCTTTTCCATCTGGGTTGCAGGAGGCATCCTAAAGCCATGGTGCAGAGGGATAGCCTCTCTGCCTGCCTCCAGTTCTCCAGACACTCTCTAAAATACATTCAAAGCACAAACTTCTGCTAGCTGCCAGGAAAGGGGGGGAGGCTCTCCTGAAGAGTTTCAATGACAAAATGATCTTCCTGGCCCATGCACCAGTTGCTGGGCACTTCAAAGACCCATTAGCAAACTAGCCACTCTATTAGCTTAACAAAAGAAACTCATCTAGCCAGCAGAGCCAGTCCCTCCCCCAAGGCACAGGATTCCAAATCAGAGGCTGGAAGGGGACTCACAGGGATCATCCATTCCAACCCACAAATTCACAACAATATGTTGCACATGTCACCCAAGCAATAGGCTGTGGATAGGATTCCCAAAATGGAGGTGCAGCCTCTACTCCATCATGCTCCTCCTGGAACACATGGGTTCGATATGTACAGTTGCATGGTATTCCCTCCCCTTCTTTGTGAGAGCACACACACATTTCAAGCCATCACAGAAATGGCTACACACACAAAACTCTTGCATCACATGTTACAAGATCCACCACAGAAAGTGACATTTCATACACTGAGTGCCTGTTGTAATTCCATACCCTTTCCTAAAGAGTCAAGGGACTAAATCCCTGACCGGTAAATCAGGGTGATCAGCGCCAAGTAGTGTGAGAAGCCTCACATCCATCACCACTTGGCTTTATCCCCACTCACCAAATCCAATGCTTAATAGCACTCCTTGGGATAGGACAGCATTTCCCAACTAGTGGGCCACCAGATGTTGTTGGACCACAATTCCCAGCTTTCCTGACCATTGGCAATGCTGGCTGAGGCTGATGGGAGCTGTGGTCCAACAACATCTGGTGGCCCACTAGATGGGAAAGGCTGGGATAGGATGTGTGTTGATAATGAGATGATAATGAGAGAGAGAAATTTGTGATTGGAACGGCACAAGCAGCCCTGATTGCTTCTGTATTAAACAGAAAGCGACAGTGGATACCAAGGTAGCTAGAAATTAACAACATGCATGATCTACTCTGCCTCCCTCTGCCTTTCCATTATAAGGGTTTCTGAGTCCAGCTGTCAAAAAGAACTTAAGTAATGGCTGCACTTGTCACTAAGAGATCTAAGGCTGGTATTGGAGAAAAGATGTTTGGGGTTGCATCTGCCAGCCTCCTTAAGTCTGATCTAGCTCAGAGGCTGCCAAGTGTGACCCCTAAATTACAGAAAAACAGCTTTCTAGTGTTCACTACAGTAAGGCAGGAACAATCAAGATTTCTGCCACACTGTGCAAATAGCGAAGACTATTCAATTTTCGACTGTGACTGGGTCAATCACTAGTTTTAATATACAGTACCTTGAATATTTTATAGAAAGGAAAGGTATACATTTTGACAAATAACTTGATTATTCGTCACTTTTGCTATTAATCAAATTTTATTACAGTCAACAGACCATTGAACAGACCAGGCCATGGCTCACTTTCATGTAGCATTCAAATTATTCTGGACCAGATTTGAAGAATGTTCTTACTATTTCTGTAATGGGATACTATAGGCAGAGCGTGGAAGATTACTTTTAAAAAGGAATAAATTACAGTTACAATTACATGCCCCCCAAAAGTAGTAATTACCGTTGCAATTGCAACTGATCTGAAAGTAACTGATTACTTTTTCTCAAAAGTAATCACTACAATTACATCTCAGTTACTTTTCTTAAAAAACGCCTACAAAGTGCTGGCCTTGGCTGCTGCACATCGAAGTAGCCTAAAACAACATTAAAAATAAACACACATACAGAGGTAGTAGAATACCGTATATTCCGGCGTATAAGACGACTGGGCGTATAAGACGACCCCCAACTTTTCCAGTTAAAATATAGAGTTTGGGATATACTCGCCGTATAAGACTACCCCTGCTTATGACATGCAGGTACTTAGCAGGAAAACTGTCACTTATAAACTTATAAATATTAATATTTGGATTGTCCAGTTGTTTTGTTTTTGTGCCTAGGAATTACCACCAAAAACTGGGGAAAGATGTGAGAAATCTTTTTTTTAAAAGCAACATTAAATGCCTAGACTCTAGTTTCCAACACTATGGAGTATTTATTGATTGATTAAGAGAATTTATATCCTGCCCTTTTGCTGTTAAAAACAGAGCTCAGCACAGCTTACAAATATAGTAAAAACAATAAAAAATACACAATCAGAGAAAAACAAGCCAAAATGTTAGGAAAAGGAGTCTTTGACACCACATGCTCAGTTCTAAATACTGTTGCAGCAAGTTTTACAAGTTCCTCCAGTATTCCACTGGTGCAGGCACTCAGACATTCAAAGTACTGTATGTTTCTTAGGTTTTATAAAAGCAGAGCTTTGCTTAACTCAAAATTTCTTCTCCCTTTGATAACCACATCTACACAGGTTCCACCTCCATACTCAAAATGAAACTGAGCCTGGAAGTGTACAACAACCCCACACATACCTTGCTAATTCGATTATCAATGCCAGGATGTCTGTCTTATCGACTACTCTCCTGCTCCCCCCCACACACACACACACCGGACATCATGAAAGACCCAGTCCTGGGCTCAGAAAGAAAATAAATATCTGGTCCTCTTCAAAGTATTGATAAGCCTCTTGTTTTAATTGAAATAATAATTATAAATTCTTGTTCTTATCACTAATGGGAGTTAATTATCTTGCATATGCTGCTGTTGCTTCTATGGCTGTAACGGAGTGAGGTTAAAGATAAGTGAAATGCAAATAGGAAAAAAAAATACAGAAGGCAGTAACACTTTCCTAAATGTAATACCATACCAACCACAAGAAGATTCCTATAAGGCAAAAAACTAAGCATCTCACAACCAGTCAGGATTCCTAACCAAAAACCAAAAATATGATAAATGAAGAAATATTTATATAAGCATAACTATCAAATATATTTATTATTTACACAAACTGTAAAGATATTTATAGTGCAATCCTAAATTTATTTATTCAGAAGCAAGTCTCAGCGTATTCAATGGGGCTTACTCAAACAGGGACAGAAATGCAACCTCAAGTGATAAGCAACTTCATTCACACAACCCAAAATTCCAAATCATGCCACTTTACACTGTTTTGCAACTGTTTATACTTGTTTTTATGGTTATTGGATTTTAAATGGCTTTATTTCTTGTTGTGAGCTGCCTTGGTTTCCAACCCTACCTCACAGGGGTGTTGGAAAGACTCCATACACACACGCACACACTGCAGATGTATAAATACATACAGCCCATATAATAGTTTATTGTCAAACCAATTGGTCATTGCAGAAAAATCAGTATTAGTTTTTTAAAAATCAGTATTACTTTCCTACAGAATAAAAACTGCAATACCTAAGTAAGCCCCGCCTACTTGCTTTAAAATAGGACTGGGGGGGGCAGAAAGAGAACACAAACACAATTCTTTTTTACATTCACTCCAAAGTCCCATTGATTTTCAGCACATTCATAATCATGTCTACTCAAAAGTAATTCCTACTGAATTCAATAGGATTTACTCTGGACATATGGGATTAGCACTGTTTTTACCCCCAAAAGCAACTATTGGGAAGGTTTTCAAAACACTGCCCAGGATCTGACTCCTACACACAACAGGGGGAAAAACTGAAATGTATATACCTACCAAATTTATGAGATTTCAGATAAACAGGAGGGGAAACCACCATTTTCTGGCCTCGCAATGAAGTTTTGCAGACACTGCCACCAAACAAACACTTCACTGATTGGCTGAAATCCTGAACGGGCGGGGTTAAAGCTACGAAGTGCTATACAGTAGTTTAAAAAAAGATTTAACCGGGGGGGGTGCCTGACGTTTTTATATATATCTCGAGAACCGCACCACCTAGAAACTTAATTTTTTTTAAATGAAAGCTGAGAATCCGGGCCACCTAAGGGGCTAGCCGGGCGCCGGGTGGCATGCTTAGAATCTGGATAAAACCCAGCTATCCGGGCAATATGGCAACCCTAATAAGATGACACCCGGCGTATAAGACGACCCCCGACTTTGGAGAAGATTTTCCAGGGTTAAAAAGCCATCTTATACGCCGGAATATACAGTAATTCTTTTTATCCATAAGATAGCAATGGTGGTCTCTCCGCTGGTAAGGGAGGTGGGGAGGGAGGCAGAGGCCACTACTCAATTCTCTTTGCATGGCAAACCAAGTGCCACCCCCCCCACTCAGCCAGCAAACATAATCTCTCTCACTTAACCACCTCCTAGACCCTGCCCTGCCACCAGCTAAGGGACACTCACTCAAGCAAACATTGTCCCCTAAGATGCAAAAAAGTTAAAATACTGCAAATGCAGCACAGGAGCCAGAGAGGGTGATGGAGGCTACTTTGTGTGCCAAGTGCAAACACGCACACACAAACGTACGTTGTCATCTTTCACCTACACAGTTCTTTATCTCCATTCTGCTGCTGCCTCCTTCTCCTTTATCCATGTTCTTGCCCTCTGGCTCCTTTTTCCCTCCACTTCATTCTTCACCACCACCATTAAATTGTTTTTAAAACAATTGTTTTCCCCACTCCACCCCATCTTATTCTCCACCTCCTCCCTTGCACCTCCTACCCACCCACAGAGCATGAGGGAAGAGCGAAGCTGCACAGAAGTCCAGTTTGAGGTACATGATTTCCATCCATAAATCAGAGGAGCAGAAGATTTCCCCTACTTCCCCCCCCAAGTAATGCCCAAATGTAATGCTGGAAATGTTACAATTATTCTACAAAAGTAATAAAATTACTCCTAGTTCTAATACAGTTAAAATGTAAAGGAATTACTTGTTCCTCAAAAAAGTAATGCATTACAAGTAACTAATTACGTTGAAGGAAATATGTCCAAGCTCTGACTATAGGACAGTAACTGATCTATTATTTTCTTTCCCTTGTTGAAGCCAATAATTTGCAAACACATTTTTTGAGCAACTGAAAAGATGACTGTACACGTGGACATCACCAAATGATCAATATAGGAATCAAATTGATTATATAATTGGCAGAAGATGGAGAAGTTCCATACTTTCAGCAAAAACAAGACCAGGAGCAGACTGCAGCACAGATCATGAACTGGTCATATCGAAAATCAGAGTAAAGCTAAAGAAGAAGAACAAAGCAATCATAATGCCAAAATATAATTTAAATAACATCCCAGAAGAATATAAAGATCAAATAAGGAACAGATTTGAGGATAGAGAACCAGAAGAACTATGGAGTGAAATCAGAGACATTATCAGGGAAGAATGCAAAAGACAACACCTCTAGTTAAAAAGAGAGAAAGACCTCAATGGATGACTGAAGAAACTCTTAAAATGGTTAAAGAGAGAAGGAAAGCAAAAGCAAAAGAAGACAGAAACACGGTCAGAACCCTAAATACAACAATATAGCGACTAGTATATAGGGACAAAGAGAACTATTACAATAGTTACTGTATAGAAACAGAACAGGACAACAAAAAAGGTAGAGCAAGAGCCCTATTCCAAAACATTCGAGAAATTAAAAGGAAATTTAAACCGAGAGTAGGGATGTTGAATAATCAACAGGGGAACACACTGACTGACTGAAATGAAATAAAAGGAAGATGGACGCAATACACTAAAGAACTCTATAAAAGAGATGCAAGGATGAGAGATTCATTCACAGAAGAACTGTGTCATGAAGAACCAGGAATTTTAGAATGTGAGGTAAAAGCTGCTCTTAAAATACTTGGAAAAAACAAATCACCAGGAACAGATGGCATACCAATGGAATTGCTACAAATTACTGAGACTGAATCTGTCCAAATTTTGAAAAAAAATGTCAAGAAATATGGAAAACTAAACAATGGCCCACAGACTGGGAGTGTTCAATATACATCCCAATTCCAAACAAAGGGATCCCAGGGAATGCAGTAATTATCAAACTATTGGCTTAGTATTCCATGCAAGTAAAGTAATGCTCAAGGTTCTACAACAAAGGCTCCTACCATATATGGAGCGAGAAATGCCAGATGTCCAAGCTGGATTTAGAAAAGGAAGAGGCACAAGAGATCATATCGCAAACATATGTTGGATAATGGAATGGACCAAGGAATTGCAGAAGAAAATCATCCTGTGCTTTGTAGATTACAGCAAAGCCTTTGATGGTATAAATCATGAAAAACTATGGAATGCTTTAAAAGAAATGGGGGTGCCACAGCATCTAACTGTCCTGATGTGCAACTTATACTCTGGACAAGAGGCTACTGTAAGGAAAGAATATGGAGAAACCGATTGGTTTCCCATTGGAAAGGGTGTGAGACGGGGTATTTTATCACCCTATTTGTTTAATCTATACGCAGGACATATCATACTGAAAGCAGGATTGGGCCAAGATGAAGGAGGTGTGAAAACTGGAGGGAGAAATTTAAGATATGCAGACAATACTACTAGCAGAAACCAGTAATGATTTGAAAAGAATGCTGATGAAAGTTAGAGGAAAGCACAAAAGCAGGACTACAGCTGAATGTCAAGGAGACTAAAGTAATGACAACAGAAAATTTATGTAACTTTAATGTTGACAATGAGGACATTGACCCTGTCAAGGATTATCAATACCTTGGCACAGTAATTAACCAAAATGGAGACAATAGTCAAGAAATTAAAAGAAGGCTAGGCTGGGGAGGGCAGCTATGAGAGAACTAGAAAAGGTCCTCAAATGCAAAGATGTATCACTGAACACTAAAGTCAGGATCATTCAGACGATGGTATTCCTGATCTCTATGTATGGATGTGAAAGTTGGTCAGTGAAAAAAGTAGATAAGAGAAACATTAACTCATTTGAAATGTGGTGTTGGAGGAGAGCTTTGCAAATACCATGGACCGTGAAAAAGACAAATAAGAACAAATTAAACCAGAACTATCATTAGAAGCTGAAATGATGAAACTGTTGTTATTATACTTTGGACACATAATAAGAAGACATGTTTCATTAGAAAAGACAATAAAGCTGGGGAAAAAGAGGAGTAGAAAAAGAGGAAGGCCAAACAAGAGATGGATTGATTCCATAAAGGAAGCCACAGGCCTGAACTTACAAGATCTGAACAGATGCTACAGAAGGTTGCTGATTCATAGGGTTGCCATAAGTCATAATCAACTTGAAGGCACATAACAACAAAGCCACAGAATTAGTTAACATCAGTAAAAGAAAAGACAGGAAATGTACTCCTAAGTAATCATTAGCAGCAATATTATTTCTTGAGCATCTTTATATCTAAGAAAATATATACTCTATTTTCATACCATTCTGAAACGTATGCTTAAGAATCTATGAATGACGCCTTTGCAACATAAACTTAACCACTTTAGAATATTATTACTGTAATAAAATTTCCATGATAAATTATCAGGAAAATTGCCTGTAAAAAGAAGTCTACTTGGAAACATGGAATTTGAATAAAAACTATTTTGTACAATAAATAGCAGCCAGTTTGGCTTTTGGGAATGCAAGTAAAATAAACTTCTCTTTACCAATGTGAAAACTTAGTTTCATTTCTTTATGTAGATTTGGTTTTTTTAACCTGCTTTTCAGCCCGTGGGTCCTCAAAGTGGTTTCCAAAAAGAACATAAATACAAAGATCAATTAATAAAAACCTCAAGCAGAATAATTCAGTTTAAAAACTCAGCTTGTACAATTAATAGCAGCAACAGTACACTAAGATAAATCAGCTTCATAGGAAAAGGAACCTTTTCAAAAAAAATGTCTGGCCTGTCAGATGCGGAGGGTGTGGTGAACAACAGCACATTATTATTCAAACAGATATTATACAAGTATTAGGATAGGAACACATTTACTGTTCTGCCAGTCCCTTCTTACTGTAAAACCTGGTGGGATCAGCTTGAGTGGATTTTTAAAAATTCACTTCAAAGAGATTTCGCAAATGATAGACAGACTATCCTGTTCCCCCTCCAGGTATGGCTAATGGAAACCCTTTGGGGTAGGTAACTAGTGCGTTCACAGCCTTATACTCTCATACTATCAGAGAGAAAGAACACTTGACAGATTATGAACTAGCAATGCTGTCAGCGACTGCACAATATTGTTATTGCTTTAAAAATATGATTATCATCCAGCTAATGAACATCATTCAAAAGTGCACTATGCCTCTGAAGAGGATTACAGTAACTGAAGGACTTCAGGGGGAGAAATTGTCCTGTATCTTAACTATTCTGGATTCCACTTTCAAGAAGACTGGCTGTATTTTTATGAAAAAGAATATACCTATAAAAAAGGCACCACACAAAACACACAAGCAAAAACCACACACGTGCACACACAGCCTAAACTTACCTGATGGAACACAAAAAAGCAACACCAGCCCATGAGGTACCGTATACATACAACCACATCTAGATTTCACAGGTGAATAATCCACAGGGTAATCCGTACAGCTATCTGTACCTCACAGCAAGCCCCCACATTTCACCTTTAGTTTCTTTTAGCAGGAACTCCTCCCTGCATAGCCGTACTTCATGACAGGAAGTGGCAAAGAGTTATCTGTTAGAAGTGAAAGACTGAGCGATACACAGCTATCTATACCTTGTGAGTTTCTCATTTGCTTAATATATCTAAATATACCAAACAACTACAGGAAAGCAGTAGCTAAAGAGATGCAAGAAACAACCTGTATCTTTTGGGTTCAAAAGTAAAAATTAAAAAATAAAGCTATTCTTGCCTGTAATTTGCATTGAAAATACAGATCTATTATAGCCTTAAGTTTTCAATACATACAATGAGATAATTTGCTTTTAACAATGAATTGTAAGCTTTTTCCATACCATAAAGAACCTAGACAATTACTACCCCTGCCTCTAATGGTAACATACTCCTACAAAACTGACTGAACATAAAACTGAATCATAAAAATGCTCCATTTCCGGAGACACATAAGCAGGAGCAACTCTTAATGGAATCTTAGTTAAAGCTATTTTAAATTGTTCATGTTCTCATTAAAAATTGTTATTTTCTGTAATAGATACTGACAGTTGTGGGTATTTAAAACACAATAGGCAATTCAGTTCTTTCCTGGTAACATTTATTTTTTTGATGTAGTTTCCTGGTAGTCAAGTGAACACATTTAATCCTGATTACAAACTCTTTTATGAGCTGACTTCATGTAAACAAAAACAGTGAGAGATAATATTTTTATATACTTTGGCAATTATCATTATACACTAACATATGAGCATCTTTGAATTTGCGCTAGCTGAGCTATCAGGAATGTGTTTCTCATGTCCTCAAATGTTTGGAGACAGGTGTTTTTCCTCAGGATGGAAGCAATAGAGGGAAAAGGTTATTCCTCCTTCACACTTGCTCTGATCCTGTTAAGTATCAGCCCCTCAGTATATAGAGTTGTGTTTTTATTTTTATTTTTTTGCAATGCATATTGTATGTTAGATGGAAAAATGCAATTCAGTTTGGCCTTAAGCAGTACACTTGTGTCAGAGCAAGCAGCACTGCAAAAGAATTCTGACACTCCACGGCCAATGCCTCCTTAGGTATTAGCCTTCCAACATTTCCCCTTCTCCCACTTATCCAATCCTTTAAAAAAAAAGTATAATACACAACAGTTATTTGTCATAAAGTGACTAGGTGAGGCTCCTGATGGGAGGAAAGGTGGGATATAAACCAAATAATAAATAAATAAATAAAATAGATAAATAAAGAAGTGCGACCTTTAACAAATGTGGTAGTGGTAAATTTGTACATCTGTTCAAGTTTGCTTAAAACAGCCCACACAGCATGGCCTAAACTGAACCAACACTGCAATCCTATACCCACTTTTCTGTGAGTAAACCCCACTGAACTTACTAGGGCTTACTTCTGAGTAGACATATATAGGATTGTGTTGAGTTAAATTAAACTAACCTTATCTTAGAACTAACCTTCTAATTGAACTAACTGAACTAATGAACAATATTATATGATCACTTATCTGCTGCAGAGAAAGAAACATTCTATGCTTTATTTTCTTGTTTTTCACAGTTAACACACAAACCTATCTCAGAGCCATATCAAGCACTCTAAAACCCCTCCACTATACAGAACATCACTGTGGATGCTCCCATGTGGAAAACGTAGTATCTGACTTGGTTAACTATTCTGAGAGGTGCCACTTCTTGGTAGCAATTTGTGCAAGAAAAGCAGGCCAAAAACAGGCTGCCACACTCAACTTCTGTTGGGAAGCAACACCAGTCAATATGGCCATGCTTGGTCAGATATTTCTTCTTCCACATAGGCCTTCCATGGGTCACAGTGTGGAAGGTTTAAATATACTGCCAATGAGCTTTCCAAGTACAGTACTACCACACAGAGAGATGCAACTTTATCAGACACATGTGCACATGACACACCACTTCAAATCATCTTTAGTCCAGTGTATGTCAGAATGGATTCAAATGATCCCCAATGATTCAGAATTAGCAGCTGCTAAAACACTGGCTGCATTCACAATCATGTTCAAGCCACAGTTTAATGTGACATGAATAAGCCAGAATAATTTTCGGTCTCACATGCTTTCTTTCACTCTCCCACAGTTCCAAGGTGGCTTGTTCCAACAAACTATAGTCACGATCTCTCTCAGTTCAGATGATGCAACCGACTATGCTAAGCAAAAGCAGAAACTTCCAAATTGTTCCTTCCACCCATACAGGAGGGAGAATGTACAAGTCCAAGGCTTTTTGTGCCTTACCCTGCTCATTCCCATCAAGTTAAATTATGGTTTTCTTTTTTTTTTTAATAATTTTTATTCAAATTTTTCAAAAGACAAACAAAACAAAGTAAAAAAACATAACAATACAACAAAAAAAATAAAAATAAAATAGTTGACTTCCGATTTGTCACAGATCAGCTATAAGTATATAATATACATCAAACCTGTCCCTTAATATATACATACAGGATCACTTTTCTCCATAGGCTATCTTAGTTAATCGTCAAATCCCAATATCATCATTTTGTTTTGATCTTTCAACAAAAAGTCTAAGAGAGGCTTCCATTCCTTAAGAAATGTGTCTGTCGATTTTTCTCTAAGTAGACATGTCAATTTATCCATCTCTACTAAGTCCATTAATTTCAATAGCCATTCTTCCGTTGTTGGTGTTGATTCCATTTTCCACTTTTGTGCATATAATAATCTTGCTGCCGTAATCATATATAATATTATTCTTCCATATTTCTTTTCTATTTGTTTATCCATAAAACCCAATAAAAAAAATTCTGGTTTTGACTGAATATTTATCTTTAGAATTTTTTGCATCATCCTACCTATCTGTGCCCAAAATGATTTTGCCTTTTTACACAGCCACCACATATGATAAAATGATCCTTCTTGTTGTTTACATTTCCAACAAACATTAGAAACATTACTATACATTTTTGACAACTTTTCTGGAGTCATGTACCAACGGTACATCATTTTATAGAAATTTTCTTTAAGATTATAGCATAATGTAAATCTCAAGCCTTTTTTCCACATATTTTCCCATTGATCCATTGTATGTTATAACCAAAAATTTTTGCCCACTTTACCATACACTCTTTTACTTGTTCTTCCTCCATATCCATTTTCAGTAAGAGTTTATACATTTTCGCAATTATATTTTCATCATTTGTACACAAACCTATTTCAAAATCAGATTTACTTATTTCAAACCCATACATTTTCTTGTCCATTTTATATCTTTCTAACAACTGTAAATAGGCAAACCATTGAGAAATGCAGCTTTGCTTACCTGCGCGAAGCTCTGGGGAGCGGTAGCACAGTTGCGGCCGAGGGTGAAGTCGCAGTAGCCATTTTGAAGAAGGGAATGTCGCGCGTCGCATTGGGATGACGCACGACATTCCGCACGGAGGGGGCGGAGCTACGGGCCTATTTAAGCCCACTCAGCCCCCTCCGACTTCCTCTTGGCTCGCGACGACGAAGAGAGGAAGAATGACGGTGTGGGACAGACGGAGCTACTGAACAGCGAGGGACAGAGAGCGGTGGCCATTTTCTGGCCGCATGGTCGATGCTTGGGCCTGATCAGCCCATTTAAGGTGGCAGCCATGAGGGCAACGACTGTTAATGCTGCTGCGTGGCTGCAGGTGGCCTGGTGGTGAGGCCTGGCCAAGTTAAGCAAGATTACACAAACATCCTCCCCCCTACACAGGGAGGAGGGAGTGGATGTTAAACAAGGATTACAACCACATACATTTAAATATTACGCAAGTATATTTAGGCAGTTAAAGGGATAGATAGATGGATGGAGAGAGAGAGAGAGAGAGAGAGAGATGCATCCCTGTGGGTTGCCGATTTCTCCCCCCCCCCATAAAAGGGGAAAGGGATGAAGGTAATAGAAGAGTACCACTTAGATATATTGAACATTTACATTAAATATTAAATAATTAATGATAAATAGATATGAGCCCAATGCCTCCTAAGAAGGAGAGAGTTGGGCCAAAAGGGGCATGTACCTAGCCAGCAGGCCTCGTTAAAAGGGCCTAGCGGGCAGGAAGCATCTGGGCTGATAATGGTAAAAGAAAGAAACACATTTATAAATAAAGTAAAATACAATAAACATATCAAGTTAATAAACATGCTATATATGTATTTGGCACCCCCTTGCTGCCTAGGCCTTTGGGCATTTAAAACCACACACACACCCTTAGCCCAGGGCAGATTGTGGGAGAAAAGGTGGTTTAGTGTAGTGGTTAGGGTGTTGGACTGCGACCCAGGAGACCAGGGTTCGAGTCTCCCCAACTGCTGTGAGGCGCAATGGGTGACCTTGGGCCAGTTACTGCAGGCTCAGAGCAAATTATGGGAGGAGGCTGTGTTATAACATGATTCTTCACACTTCACACTTTTTACAACAAGCCAGTAAGACAGCTGCACAGGCTTTTCGAGCCTGCCAACACAGGCCCTATTTCCCCCTTTGACTGCCAAGGCTGGGTGTGAGTTCAGCCTAGGTAGGGGGCGCAACACAGTGAGGGATGTGGGTGAGGCCCTGGCAGCCTCTATTGGCAATTGTGCGGGGCTCTTTGATTAGGCTTACAGTTTTTTTCCTAGACCTGGGCCTATATTAGGTTGCAGGTACTTTATTCTATTAATTTATTACATGGTGGCTGTTGGGGGATACGGAGCACTTGGCTAAGCTTCCAAATTCTTGCTAGGCCCAGGAATATATTAGGTTGAGGTAATTAATTCTATTATCATTACAATATATGGTGGCCTCGGTGGGGCTGGGTGAGCCTTCTGGGACTTTGTGCCTGTCCTATTTAGATACTAGTGGTGTGCACAGATGACAAGGTTTTGCTAGAAAATGTCTAAATCACCATAACTTAGTTGACAGTGATACTTTTTCAAGTGTCAGTGACACGCTAATTGTTACCTGTGAGACAGAAGTTGCATTTATTTGAATTTAGTCTTGTATCAAAAACAAAGCATATGGCATTTGTTGTACTAAAGAAGGACATGCAAACTTCTGCATGGAATTGAAGGTCTAGCAGATTATAATGTGGCTTGATGGGAGGATAGGAATAAAAAGGACAGCCAGACTGCTTATAAGGCTCTTATCCTAATTCCAGGATCTTAGACTTTACTAAAGCAGGGGTACCTTGACAGGAGTTTAGATTGTTGTTGACACAGAAGCTGCCTTTTAAGTTCCAGGCAGACTCTTCACCCTTTCCTGATGATTTTGTAACAACAACAACAACAACCTTCTTTGTTAGGATTTCTGATATCATTTACCTGTAGTCATATATAGCATGCAACTTTTATATTGGCACTTCTATTTTGATATCAGTTACTTGAAATCAATGTAGCATGCACATTTTTCATTTGAACATTTATTATTATGGTTGTTTGGAAACCCACTAGGAGAAAGCTGCAGTGGGTCCAAATATTGGTGACAGCAGCATATCCTCAGTCTCTGTGCTTTAGGGGAACTGGATTAGCTGCCATGGAATAGTAGCTGGTAAAGTGTACTTACTCATAAATGATTTACTCCCTTTCTTTGCAGAAGGATATGCGCAGCAGTGAAATATTAGTCCGGAGGCCTTCAAGAGGGTAAGAGGAAGCCTCCAGCTTAAGCTGCTCAGGGACATGTGTCCCTCCCCAGTTAGATTTGAGGTACTACGAACTTCGCTTACTGGCTACCCGGTTTAAAGGGAGGTTTGTCTGTGTTATGGTGTTTTTCTTTTGGTTTCCTGATCCCAGATTCCAACTCCCGGCTGGCCTTCAGGGCATACAGTCTTAAATCTGTCGTAGTTATGGCCCTAGGATGCAGAGGGCATATTACACCTGATTCACCACCAGTCCTGTTTAAGGGGTCAGGCAGTGATGGGTTTATACTGGATAGCCTGGGATAGTGCGCTGCACTTCATTCAACATGGTGCGCGCCTGTGATAGAGATGCCTTATGCATTTTTATGTGGTAGAGCATTATCTATGGACTGCTATATTTCTCATATGGAGTGCTGCAACTCCTTCTGGGGGGGGGCAGTCATGGCTTCCAACTCCCGGCTGGCCTTCATGGCCTACAATCTTCAATCTGTTTTAGTTATGGCGGTAATTGCCAGGGACAAAGTGTAAAGATGTACAGTCGGGCAGAGTTCTTGGCCCCTTCCTGGCCACCCCAGTCAGGTAGGGCCTTAAAAGGCAGTGGGCAAATTACGCCTGATTCACAACCAGTCTTATTTAAGGGGTCAGGCAGTAACGGGTTCATACCTGATAGTCTAGGACCTGTGCTCTATGCTTCATTTAACATGGTGCGCACAGGTGGCAGAGCATTGCCTATGGACTGCTATAATTCTCGCATGGAGTGCTTCAGATCCTTCTGGTAGGGGGCAGTCAGGAGACAAGTGGACTCAGAAACAGTGGGGCACTATCTGTATGATGGGCTGTTCATCGGTAGAGCAGATTTTGGGGTGCATGTTAGCACCTGAGGTCACAGCTTATAGTATGGATATGTAACTGGGGGTTCCCTTGAAAACTGGGAATATGGAGGATCCTGCCCCAGTGTTCACCTTTCTGGGTATCAAGATTGGCTCTGTGCCAGTGTTCACCTTCTGGGTATCAAGATTGACTCTGTGGCCCAGGGCTGCAAGCTGCACAGGGACATGCTTTAACTGTTGCAGATTAGGATCCTGGAGTTTTTCCACTTCTAGCTAAGGCACAGGGTTTTCGAGATCATTCCATGGATTTTAGGGTCCGGTGCATGTTGGCTGGGTGGGCTAGGGAGCCCCCAGCTGCCCCGATCACCACCGTCCTATATCTCCAGAGCTTTTGGAGAAACTCATGAGCCAATGATCAGCTGTATGTTCTTCCACCTATGAAATACAGCTATTTCAAGCAGTGTCCCTTACATGATTTTTGGGGCATTTCAGATTGGAGAAGTAGTGGCTGGGTCTAAGATGGACCAGTCACAGCGCGCCCTCTTAATGTCAGATATCAATATGAAAGCAGGCAGCGCTTACCTTACATTACGTAGGTCTAAGACTGACCAAAGGGGTAGGGGACGGACTGTTATTTTAGCTCCCTCCCCCTTGCCACACATTTGCCCAGTGATGGCCCTGCAAACATTTATGACAGCTAGAGGAGCAGTGAGTGGATATTTATTTGTTCACAGGAATGGTGATCCCCTCACTAAATATCAATTTTGGGCACTTACGAAGAAGGCCCTACACAGATTAGGAATAGACCCATCATGTTTCGGGACCCACTCTTTTAGAATTGGAGCGGCTTCCACGGCAGCGGGGCTGGGTTTTCCACGAGCCAGGCTGCAAGCTGTTGGAAGGTGGGCTTCTGGGGCCTACAGGAGTTATGTCCGCCCCATGAGGGGGCATGGTAATACGGAAGCCTAATGGTGTTGCCTTGTTTTGGCAGGTTGCTGGAGGGGGACAGAGCGGATGCGCATCCTAATCTGCGGCCACAGCATGATTTTCTGGGCGGGCCGTAGGGCCGCGTCGTCTCGGATGGGCTCGCAGCTGGGGCTCAGTCAACAAGCTACTGTACAATGGCTTGGCTGGCAAGGGATGTGCTGGGATGGGCTCCTACCCACCCTGTTCCGGCAAGGGTTAGCGCGTGACGTTCCGCACATTTTGGTCATTCACCTGGGAGGTAATGACCTGGGTTTACTGAAGGGCAGGGCCCTTACTATTCAAGCATGTAGCGACATGCGCGTTATAAGGCAGCATTGGCCTTCAGTTTGTCTGCTTTGGTCAGGCATACTGCCATGCAGGGAATGGCGTGGAGTTTGGGACCCCAGGAGGATAGACTGGGCATGTAAGAGGGTCAACCGACAGATTCGGTTGGCGCTTCTTGGGGATGGTGGGTTGCCCATTCCGCATCCGCTTATACAGCATTCTAGGGTTGAACTCTAAAGGGCCGATGGCGTTCAACTGTCAGACACAGGGAATGACATCTTTTTGCAAGACCTGCAGAGGAGTCTGCTGGAAGTTCTTCTACGCAGTGGGGAAAAGGGGACTAAATAGAGATTTGTCCCCTTTTTGTGGTGGTAAAGTGCGGGAGGGGAAATAGGTAATGACAGCTAGGTGGCCCCCTTAGGCACCTTTCAAGGTGATTGGTGGTTCCGGAGGCCTGTCTCTCAGGGTTATACGGCCCGAGGGCAGGATATGGACTGCTTTTGGGGCCAACTTACCTCATCCACCTGAGGGTTCTACGGCCCCAGGGGGTGGTGACGTGGGAAGGCCTCCCTACTCACCTACAAGGTGTGGCCGGGGCAAGGGGTAAGCAAAAGGGGGCTTGCCATTTGCCCCAGCAGGGGCTGGTTGCCCGAGAGCTGTAGGGCAAGCTGCTTGCCTATAGTTAGTTCCCGCACTTAGGTTTCACCTCTGCAGGTCGCTTTAAACGTTCTTGTTTATAATTTAATAAAGTGGCCCTTTATTCAACCATAGCTGCTGTTGTCTGCGTATTATTTCACCCATCGACCGCACATGCAGCTTCGCTTACCTGCGCGAAGCTCTGGGGAGCAGTAGCACAGTTGCGGCCGAGGGTGAAGTCGC
The DNA here is from genome assembly GCF_030035675.1 of Rhineura floridana. Taxonomy (NCBI): domain Eukaryota; kingdom Metazoa; phylum Chordata; class Lepidosauria; order Squamata; family Rhineuridae; genus Rhineura; species Rhineura floridana. The sequence goes on from NC_084482.1 coordinate 148,489,889, forward strand.
AGTAGCCATTTTGAAGAAGGGAACGTCGCGCGTCGCATTGGGATGACGCGCAACATTCCGCACAGAGGGGGCGGAGCTACGGGCCTATTTAAGCCCGCTCAGCCCCCTCCGACTTCCTCTTGGCTCGCGACGCCCGTCCCGCCCTCCCTCTTTTACAGTGTGACCATGGTCGCTTCAGGGCTGAGTAGGAATTTTTATCCTGCCCACCCTTGTTGGCGGGCAGGTTTTTTGCCTGCTCCACACTTTGGGGGATGGAGGGAACTGGGTTATAGGGTGTCGTGATTAATAGGCTGTATTTTGGCTAATTTGGCTAATTTGGTTCAAATCAAATTATTAACGTGGACATATTTTGGACACGGATTCGGTAAAGTGCGGGAGGGGAAATAGGTAATGACAGCTAGGTGGCCCCCTTAGGCACCTTTCAAGGTGATTGGTGGTTCCGGAGGCCTGTCTCTCAGGGTTATACAGCCCGAGGGCAGGATATGGACTGCTTTTGGGGCCAACTTACCTCATCCACCTGAGGGTTCTACGGCCCCGGGGGGTGGTGACGTGGGAAGGCCTCCCTACTCACCTACAAGGTGTGGCCGGGGCAAGGGGTAAGCAAAAGAGGGCTTGCCATTTGCCCCAGCAGGGGCTGTTCGCCCGAGAGCTGTAGGGCAAGCTGCTTGCCTATAGTTAGTTCCCGCACTTAGGTTTCACCTCTGCAGGTCGCTTTAAACGTTCTTGTTTATAATTTAATAAAGTGGCCCTTTATTCAACCATAGCTGCTGTTGTCTGCGTATTATTTCACCCATCGACCGCAACTATATCCTTCCTTTATCAGTTGTTCTCTCTCTTTCATTATATATTCTCCATGTACATTTTCTAATAGTTCTTGATAAGTTAACCATTTCTCTTTTCCAGCCATTTCTCTTCTGTAAAACGCTTCTTGACTTGAGACACATAATGGTATTTTCGAATAGAACCTTGGTTTATATCTATTCCATATTTTCAACAGAGGACGTCTTATAAAATGATTATTAAAGTCTACATTTACTTTTACTTTGTCATACCATAGATATCCATGCCATCCCCACTTCAGGTTATGGCCCTCCAAATCCAATAGTCTTTTATTCCTCAATAAAATCCATTCCTTTATCCAGACTAAACAGCAGGCAGCAAAATAAAGTCTCAGATTTGGTAATCCCAGTCCTCCTCTTTCTTTGGCGTCTTGTAGTAATTTAAATTTAACTCTTGGTTTTTTTCCTTGCCATACAAATTTAGAGATATCTTTTTGCCATTGTTTAAAAGGTAAATCAGAGGATATTACAGGTATTGTTTGAAACAAAAACATCATTCTCGGTAATACATTCATTTTTATCACAGATATTCTACCCATTAATGACAATTGTAGTTTATCCCATCTTAGCAGATCTTTCTTAATCTCTGTCCATAATTTTTCATAATTATTATGAAACAACTTTGAATTTTTATTTGTCATAATGATACCTAAATATTTCAACTTTTTCTCTATTGTAAGATCTGTCTTGTCCATTAACTCTTTCTGTTCCCTTAAAGTTAAATTTTTCACCAACATCTTTGTTTTTTGATTGTTGATCTTAAATCCTGCTAACGGTCCAAATTCTTTTAATTTGTCCATCAATACATTAATTCCTTCCAAAGGCTTTTCTAATACAATTATCAAATCATCAGCAAATGCTCTCAGTTTATATTCTTCTTTTTTATCTTTAATCCCGAAATCCTTTTATCTTGCCTTATATCTCTAAGCAGCACTTCTAAGACCAGAATAAATAGAAGGGGAGATAATGGACATCCCTGTCTTGTACCCTTTTGTATTTCACATGAATCCGTTAAATCTCCATTAACAATTATCTGAGCCTTCTGAGATGTATAAATCGATCTAATCCATTTTATAAAATTGTCTCCAAAATCCATTTGCTCCAAAACCTGAAACATAAATTTCCAATTCAAATTATCAAATGCTTTCTTAGCATCTAAGAAAATCAAAGCTGCTTGTTTATCATTTCGTTGTTCTAAATATTCCAACACATTCAAGACATTCCTGACGTTGTCACGTAATTGTCTTTTAGGTAAAAACCCCGATTGATCTTCCTGGATAAATTGTTGCAGTATTATTTTCATTCTTTCTGCCAAGATCATTGTAAAAATTTTATAGTCATTATTCAATAGAGATATCGGCCGATAATTTTTTGTTTTAGTTAAATCTTGCTCCTCTTTAGGTATTAATGTTATGTTAGCATTTTTCCAACTATCCGGTATCTTTCCCTCTTGCAAAATAGAATTCATTGTATACTGTAAAGGTAGCAAGAGTTCTTCCTCCAAACATTTATAGTACATTGCAGATAACCCATCTGGTCCTGGCACCTTTCCTGATTTAATTTTGTTTATAGCTTCAGATATCTCTCTTGACGTGATAGGGCCATTAATAGCTTGTCTCTGAAAGTCTGTAATTTTAGGCAAATTCTGTTTAGATATATACTCTTCTATTTTTTCAGATGGGATTTCCTGACACTTGTACAATGTTGAATAATATTGATGAAAAATCTTTTTGATTTTTACATTATCTGTCAGCATCTCATCTCCTTCTTGTATCTTTAAAATAAGATTTTTTTGACGTTCTTTTCTTAATTTATATGCTAACCATTTCCCCGGTTTATTTGCAAATTCAAAAGTCCTTTGTTTAGCAAAATTTAGTTTCCTTTCAATTTCTCTAACTGTCAGCATTGATACTTGATTCTGTAACATTTTAATTTGATTTACAATAGAAACTTTAGTTGGATTCTTTTTCAATTCTTCCTCTTTTTGTTTTATTTCTTCCAAAATTAATTGCATGTTCTGTTGTTTCTTTTTTTTTAATTCAGAGTTACATTTAATAAAATATCCCCTCATAAATGCCTTACTTGTATCCCAAACAATATTTTCATTTGTTCCTTTATGTAAATTATATTCAAAAAACTCTTTTAATTTCTTCTTACATTCTTGTACTACTTTGTCATTCTGTAATAAAGATTCATTTAGTCTCCATCTAAATCCAAGATTTTTTTTTTTTAAAGTTAATATCACAGGATTGTGGTCCGAAAAAGTTTTTGGTAATATATCCATTTTAAAAATATCTTTCACTAGATTTTTAGACATCCAAATCATATCAATCCTTGAGAATGTTTTATGTCTTTCTGAAAAATAAGTAAATTCCTTTGCGTTATCATTTATATATCTCCAGGTATCTACCAATTCTAAATTTTCCATCAGTTCAAAGCAAATCTTCAGTAATTTACCCTGTGTCTCTTTAATATTTTTTTCAGAAAGTCTATCAATTTTTGGTGAGATTACCCCATTCCAATCACCCATGACGCACCAATGATCATATGAAAACTCTTGACAATTTTTCCATAAGTCCTGTGTAAAACCTTGTTTTATCTTCATTGGGGGCATAAATACCCACTATCAAATTTTTTATGCCCTGTAAAGTAATTTCAACCCCCACAAATCTACCACTATCATCCAGTAATATCAATTTAGGAAGCAATTGTGGGTTAATGTAAAGAACAACTCCATTTTTTTTTTGATCCAGCCGAAATAAATTCTTCACCCAAATTTTTACAAATCAAATATTTGGAATCTTTCTTCTTAATATGAGTTTCTTGTAAACAAATTATATCCAATTTTAATTTTTTCAAATAATGAAACACTTTCTCTTCTGCGCCGTGTTGGCTCCATTTATATTCCAAGTTAGATATTTGTAATCCATCTTTAAGCGTGTATTTTAAAATGTGCCTGATGCTCCCTTTAATCCATCATCTTCCTTCCCCTCCTCTGCATGTTCTTGTTGACTTTGTTTCCCAGGAATTATATCCATATCTTTGAGTTTATCTTCTTCCATGTCTTTTGAAGCTTTTCTCCAGAAATCCCTTGCTTTTTGAACAGTATTCAATCAATATTTCTGTTGTCTGAATGTAAAAATCACTCCTTCTGGAACATCCCATCTAAATTGAATTTTGCATTGCTTAAGTTTTTCTGTAAAGAAAGCATATTCTTTTCTCTTACGTAAAAGTCTAATAGGAATTTCTTTCATCACCAGTATTTCTTTACCGTCAATTTTAAAGGTATTGTTGAAATGTTGTTGTAATACCATATCTCTGGTCGTCTTTTTTATAAAGTGAACAAGCACATCTCTTGGAATTTTTTTCATTGTTGCATATCTGGAATTAATTCCATAAACTTTATCTATTTCAAATTTCATCCGATCTTCATTCAAATCCAGAAATTTTACTAAAGCATTAACAATTTTATCTCTGATGTCTTCACCTGTTTCCTCAGGGATTGCACAAAATCTCAAACAATGTTCTTTATTTCTCAATTCAATCACAGCCATGTAGTCCAAATTTTTTTCTAATTCCAGATTTAATATATCTGTTCTATTCTCCAAGATTTGTACCTTTTCTTTAGTATTTTTTGCATCCTCCTTTATTTGCCCAATTGTCCCTTTAATCTCATCCACTTGTGTTTTAATATAGTCTTTTATATCTATCAATTCAGTTTTCATTTCCTGTTTTATATCACTAATCCCTTCCATTATTTTTTGAAACATATCTGGGGGTATAGCCCCTTCCTGTGGATCAATTGAACCTCTTCGCTCCTGAGCCTTAGCTGCTTTTTTAGTTGTCATTCTCAAAAGAAGCCTTTAATTTCTGATATTAACCACTGTTCCAAAACCTAGAGGCAGTCTATTTCTTTTTTTTTTCCTCCACCAACAAAAGAGTTAATATTCCAGGCCTGTTATTATAGTCCGGCCAGCACAGTTCTTATCTACGTCCAGGAATGCAAAACAATTCTGGTTCACAACACCAAGCGATTAGTAACATATACGAACAGCAGATTCGTCCAAAAAGAAATAATCCAAGGAGAAAAATAGTCCAAAATATATTTCCATCAAATAATAATTACCTCTCATCCGTTTTTAATCTTTAAAACTCCAAATTCAGGCCAGCTTTTTGTCGTAAAAAAAAAATATAAATTGTTTACATTTTCTTTCTTCCTTAATTATATTTAAAAGAGAAAAAGTATGACTCACCCAGATTTCTCAGTTGCTGATTCGTAAACAAATCCCTTTTACTGTAGTAATTTAAGCCAAATGATAAGATTTAGACAGAAGTAGGCTCGCTGGTTAAGAACGTTTTTAGGAAGAAAAAAAAACGCTTCGCTTTTTTTCAGTACAGCTTGTTGGAAGTCCTGACTCCGTCTTCAGCCGATCGGTATGCCTTCTTATCTCAGGGAATTCCTGATCAATTCCAGCAGCCGACAGCTCAACGAAGTCCTGTGGAAAATCTGATCGGTTCACCTATACCTTGGAGAACATTTAAGCCAGTCAAAGTTTCCTCTTGGCTGGCTTTTAAACTGAAAAAAGCTTCCTCTGAGGCAGAGATCTCTCAGAGACAATCACCAGCTGAGCACTCACTTCCGGGAAGTCCCAAGTTAAATTATGGTTTTCCATGATGTGTGGATGTGGCCACAGAGGACCAGTGTGTGGTACTGCAGAATGGGTAACCCTTTTTCTGTCGAGAGTTGCATTCCTATAATGTACCTTCATATAGCAGGCTGACTGGAAAGGAAGAGATGTCTCTTGCCAGAGGTTGGAACTGAATGTTTGCAGAGGGCATTTTCTCCTCCATTAATTTCTCCACAATTTTTGGCTTCCCCCACCAATTTTCCCTTCCCTTCACCTTCTCTCCCTTTAATGCCCTCCCCTCAGCATGAAGTAAAAGTCTTGGGCTGCAGGTTGTTCACCTCTGGTGTAGTTAAGAGTCTTGTCAGTGCTGTTCTATTCGCCGCCAAGCCAATTTTAAGGTCTTGTTTCTCACATATAAAACCCTAAATAACTCTGAACCAGATTGCCTGAAAAACTTACTTCTCTTTTACTGCCCATTAAGTGCATTAAGATCAACAAACAGAGCCCAGTTAAGCTTGCCATGACAAATGATTATCAACTTGACCGAGTGGATCCAGAGTGTGGTCAACGCATCATTGCAGGATGGAGTGGTTCCAGCTGCCTTGAAAGAGGCGGTGATTTGACCACTCCTGAAAAAGCCCACCCTGGACCCATTAGTTTGTGAAAACTATCGACCGGTTGCAAATACCCCCTTTTTAGGGAAGGTGATTGAGAGGGTTGTGGCACAGCAATTGCAAGTACTCTTGGATGAAACAGATTATCTTGACCCATCCCAGCCTGGGTTCAGGCCTGTTTATGGGACTGAATCGGCCTTGGTTGCCCTGATTGATGACCTTTATCGGAAGGAGGACAGGGGGAGTGCGACCCTGTTATTCTTACTTGATCTCTCAGCGGCTTTTGACACCATTGACCATGGTATCCTTCTGGGCCGACTAGGTCAGATGGGTATTGGAGGCACTGTTTTACAGTGGTTCTGATCCTATCTCCAGGGTTGTTCTCAGGGAATAGCATTGGGTGACTGTTTTTCGCCCCCCTGGCAGTTGTGCTGTGGGGTGCCACAGGGTACCATATTGTCCCCCATGCTGTTTAACAGCTATATGAAATCCTTGGGAGCAGTCATCAGGAGATTTGGGGCGAGGTGTCAGCAGTATGCTGATGATACCCAGCTCTATTTCTCCATAACATCTGAATTAGGAGAGGCCGTGCAAGCCCTGGATCGCTGCCTGGACTCGGTGGTGGGCTGGATGAGGGCCAATAAACTGAGTCTGAATCCTAGCAAGACAGAGGCACTCTGGGTTGGTGGTTCCCGAGTTCGGATAGTTGGTCAGTTGCCTGCTTTGGATGGGGTCGTACTCCCTCTGAAAGAGCAGGTCCGTAGGTGCTCCTGGATCCCTCTTTGTCACTAGGTGACCTCCATGGCTAGGAGTGCTTTTACCAGCTTTCTGGACCGGGATAGCCTGACCACTGTTGTCCATGCACTGGTAACCTCCAGGCTGGATTACTGTAATGCGCTCTATGTGGGGCTGCCCTTGAGGTTCGTCCACAAGCTGTAGCTGGTGCAAAATGCGGTGGCAAGACTGCTCACTGGGGCAGGGTATCGCCAACATGTCACCCCACTGCTGAAAGAATTGCATTGGCTGCCCATTTGTTACCGGGCCAAGTTCAAGGTTCTAGTTTTGGTGTACAAAGCCCTATACAGCTCGGGACCAGGATACCTGAAAGACACCCAGTCGATCACTGCACTCTGTAGGTGAGGGCCTCCTGAAGATATCATCTTATCAGGAGGTTCGTTCTGCACAATATAGGAAAAGGACCTTTAGTGTGGCGGCACCTACCCTGCGGAATTCCCTCCCCTTGAATATTAGGCAGGCGCCATCTCTGTTATCTTTTCGGCGGCTATTGAAGACTTTCCTCTTTCAATAAGCCTTTTAAGTAGAGAGCTATCCCAGTCTGTGTCTGTGTTAGAATTGCTTGTTAATATGTGTTTTTAATAATGTTTTTAACCCTTTTTTAAAAATGTTTTTAACGTTGTTTTGTTTTAATGTATTTTAAGGTCTGTTTTTATGATGTTTTAAAGAGTTTTTAGATTTCTTCTTTGCCACCCTGGGCTCCTGCTGGGAGGAAGGGCGGGATATAAATCAAATAATAAATAAATAATATGGAAGTGGGCTTTTTCACTAGTAGCACCGGTGTTGCAGAACATGCTCTTTGCTGAATTACAGAAGGCTCTGTCTCTATAGGGCTGGCTTTTAAATATGTACCTGTTTACACAGGCATTCCTTTGATTCCTGTTTTTCATTGCTGTATTACTTTAATGGTACTGTTTTATTGTGTATTTAAATTATGGATATTTATATTTTAATAGTTGGCGTAACTTGGTTTTTATACTTTGTAAACCTCTTAGAAGCCTTTTTTTCATTATGTGTATATAAATTAATATATATAATAACCATGTATTGGAGCTCCTTGGAGTAAGGGTGAAATATAAATGAACTAAGTAAAATACCTGGATAGAATAATTTAGAAGCATTGTGGATGTGTCAGAAACAGCATACACTTTGCAAGATCTGGAGCTTTAATGTGGCACATTAGAATATACAGAACCCATAGAAAAATTACAGGATTACACTCCTCTGTAGTGCTTAGCTGCCTAAGGGGGAAAAAAATCTTCAAAGCCTTTTTAAAAAACCACTCAGCGCAAATTGCTCTGAGCACCAGATAGGTTTTATAGCACATATCATTCAATCACAGAATGATCTGAACATCCAGCATCCCAAAAACAATACATAAAAAGAACCAGGTTTGCAGAGAGGAAGCATAAAACACACTGCCCATATTTCAGTGAGTGGAATTGAAAAGAGGTCAAGTTCATCTGTTGCTCACAAAGAACCGGCAACAGGACAACACAGCAACACCCTGTCCCAGACGATAATTAACAATGGGAAACCTAATGTAACAGCATGGCACTTCATTTCAGAGGCTGGTAACAAATGAATTTATCTTTTACATCACATGCTCTTTGTAAATGTTAGTATCTTTTGTTTGCAGAATGGCAAGGAAGTGAGAGGTTTATAGCAATGCTGAACATTTTTACTTTTAACAAGCCACACCTATGATGAGAGACGGAGCAGTCTACCTCAAACGTTTTAAAAGCATCCAATGAACATTAGCAGAATACTTTAGGGGCATACCAGAAAGACATTGCTTTTTTAAAAAAAAATCTGCCTTATTTTCAAAAGACTCGTGATAGCTACACTTAAGAACAATAAGTTAAAAACCATCACAAAGGTAATTATATCAACCATTAGAAAAACTCCTTGCTTATCCCTAACTTTGGGGAAGGGCTGTAGCTCTCTGGCAGAGCAAATGCCTTGTGTATGCAGAATGTACCAAGTTCAATCCCCAGCATCTCCAGGTAGGGAAGTGAGAGACTCCTGACTGAAAACCCCAGAGAGCGGCTGCTAGTTGGTGTAGACAGTGCTGAGCTAGATGGACCAATGGTCTCTCAGTATAAGGCAGCTTCCTATGTCCCTAACTATTAAGACCATGCAGATATACTGTATATTCCGGCGTATAAGACGATTTTTTAACCCAGGAAAATCTTCACAAAAGTTGGGGGTCGTCTTATACGCCGGGTGTCGTCTTATACGCCGGAATATAGTATTTCTCCTGCTTGCAGCCTGGCCCGGCGTCCCCTCCCCTGAGGGGAATCCCCATTGCTCCTCCGTCCCCGCCATCTCCTGCGCGGCCTCCTCCGCCGCAAAATGGCGGCCGGGGTGGGGAGCAGCAGCAGCCTCCCCGCGTCCTTCTCCTCCGTGGCGGCGGCGGCTGCTCCTCCTCGGGCGGCCAACGGCGGGCCGCTTTTGCTGCTCTCGCCGCCACAGGCCGCGCCGGCGCCTCCACTGACGCATAACCACCGGGCGGCAGCAGCAGCAGCAGCGAGAGGCGGCAGAGGCGGGAACCCGCTGCCAACAGCTGCCCCTGTGGCCTCCTCCTCGGCGCCCGCCGCCGCCTCCGGCCTGCTGGCGCCGCAGGAGCCGGCCTACAACTGGCAGGTGACGAAGCCGACGGTGCAGGAGCACTTCGCCTTCCTCTTCAAGAACGAGGTGCTCAGCGACATCCACTTCTTGGTGGGCAAAGGTCGGTGCGGGCTATGGGGCGAGGGGGCGCTGGCCATGCAGGGAAGAAAGGGGAGAGGGACGCTGGCTTTTTAAACGGGGATCAGGGTCTTTCTTGCGGCTGGGGGCGGGTTGCTATGGGGGCAAGCAGGTTGAAGAGTTGTGGCTGTGGTTGGGGGGCTGTTATTCCGGCGTATAAGATGACTTTTTAACCCAGGAAAATCTTCTCAAAAGTTGGGGGTCGTCTTATACGCCCAGTCATCTTATACGCCGGAATATACGGTAATAGAAAACATTCTATATCTTACACTAAATGCAGGGTTTTTTCATTTTGAATGAAGTGAAAATAAAAGTAATATACATTTGTGTAGCATTCATATATTCATACATTTTCTTAGTAATCTCTTCCACAACCCTGTAAGATATGTCTGTACTATCATCATATTTCAAATCGTGAAAGAGGATGAAATACAGTGGTTTGCCTCACGGTACCTAGTAAGTGCATAGCTAATAGGAGATTTGAATGAAGGACTTCCAGCTCACAATTTACAATACTACTATCCTACACCAAAAAAGGGGTGGGGGGAGATTAATTGATAACTGACTCTGGAACAAGGACGGGGGAGAATTTGATTCACTTGGCTTTCAAAGCCAAATCTATCTATCAAATTTGCATTTTCCAGAACAATATGAGAACTAAAACACAGCCGTCCTTCAAAATTCACACTTATTTGAATGTTGTGATGCAGTTCTCCAACGAATCAATATTTTTAAAAACGCATATATTAGGGAGAAATGTGCATAAAAATGAAAATATTAGCTAAAATAACATACAAAAATGCATTATATTAGGATAAATTGCTTGCAAAAATGTGTAGGTTAGTCAAAACTGCATTCAAAAATGTGTTTATTAAAAGAAATTTGCACTATAATGCTGCAAAATTTTCATGAGGTTTTTTTTTAAATTGCACATTGCTGCAGAAATGTGGAGAACTAATTGAAGAAAAATGACAAACTGAGAGGATCAAACTACAGATCCATACAATGGAACAATCTAATTGAAATCTAAGTGGTAATTACATTTTGGTACACAATGTTTTAGCCTTGCTTCTGTCTGAAAAGGTTTTAAAAATAGTTTTGCATTCAATTAAAATCCTTTCATCAGTAAAACTTTATTTAGCTATAGAACAGCCTTTCCCAACCAGTGTGCCTCCAGATGTTGTTGGACCACAACTCCCATCAGCCTCAGCCAGCATTGCCAATGGGAGGCTGATGGGAGTTGTGGTCCAACAACACCTGGAGGCACACTTGTTGGGAAAGGCTGCTATAGAACTTGCTTCATATGAAAGGTAGCTAGAAACCATATTCTCTTAAACTTTAAAAATGTAGATGCAATTAGAAATTTCAGTCAAAACTAGTTTTAAAATGTTTAGGCCAGGGATGGGAAAACAGATGACCCTCCAAATGTTGTCAAATTCCAACTCTCTTTCAGTTCAAGCCAGCATGGAAAAAAGTCATGGATGATGGGTTATGGAATCCAGCAATATATGTTTGCTTACAATTCTGTAAAGTCTGCACTTAAGTTTTAAATTTGTAAGGTGAATACCTGAAGAGCAAACATGTTTGTTCATCCTCTGCAAGCTACTATAATCAGCATGTATGTACTTGTCAATGCTTTCAACTACTACTTTCTCCTTGGTTAAAAGGGAAAGAAGTTTAATTGTACCTTACCAGTATACCTCTGAACACCAGCTGTTGGGAAATTTGAGCAGGACTATTGTTCTGTTTGAGGGCTTCCCACAGGCATCTGGTTGGCCATTAAGGGAAAAGATTGCTGGACTAGATGGGTCTTTGGTCTAATCCAGCATGGGTCACCTTATCCTCTTAATAGTGTGGTGCAGGAAATCTCTACAGGAACACTAGACTTACTCCTCTGTATATTACATCCAATGAGATGGCTCTAATGCAGTAGGACAAGGAATCAGCACAGGATGATTATGGAATCTAATGCAAAAAGGATGCATATCCAATACTAAACAAACAAAGAGCCTACACAGATTCACTCAACCTTGGCTGTTTGGGAACAAGCACTAAAATATTTTCCAAATACACCTTACACTGCAATCCAAACCCCCTTTCTGTTAGGCTGGGAGAAGATTGGATTGGCCAGTGGTGTGTCTCTGCCAATGGCCTGCAGATCCTGGTTCTGCCTGCTAAATGTATAGAAAGGTCAAAGTACAGACACTAGAAACCCTGCAGGTGGTAGCCAAGGGAAAACCCACAAACAGGGCATTTCAGGGGCAGAGAAGGAACTGGGCTTGCCTGGGATCTACTGGATTCTGAGCTGGACCCACTGCCTTCAGCAATCTAGACCTAATCACTGTGCCATCCTGGAGCTGGCACATCAATATGCCTATGACCTCCACCTTCTTGTTCAACTAGTGTGAGAAACAGGATTGTGGATTTAGCTGTGGTTCCACTATTCCATCATGCCCTGCTATTTCCTAGCCATGGTTTGGATATTAAAAATAGCTTGAGCAAAGAAAGCTATTAAAGTTAAAATGGTGGGGTTAGTCTGATAATTGTGCATTGCTTCTGTGACATTTATTTAAGTTCTATATTTGGGCTCTTTAATTAAAAAAAGTTTCTGACAGAATTATGTCAAAAGGGTTCACAAAAATTTGGCAACTTTACCTGCCAGTTAGATGGATAAATTATTTTCATTTAATTCAAATGCACCCATGATTAATCAAGGTCAAACAGCAGATTTTAAATTGTTTAGCTATTTAATTCTGTTTTGTGAAACACCATGCACATCAAGGTCATTGTATAAAATCAATCAATCAGTGTCTAGAATTAAGCTGTTTCAGTTTTTGAAGGCTTAAAAAAATCCAGGAAATGAAAAATATTGCAAGAAAACATGACCCTTTCTCTAAAAGAAACAGCAAGCATCTTTTGAAAGCTGAGTTTAATGCCATCAGTGTAATAATTCATTTTTGGCTTAGCTATCAACTTTTAAACATTCATTACCTACAACACTGCATTAAACTTAGATTAACAATATATTGTATATAGTATATATATGCACATGGATGGATTGCCTTCAAGTCGATTCCGACTTATGGGCGACCCTATGAATAGGGTTTTCATGGTAAGTGGTATTCAGAGGGGGTTTACCATTGCCTTCCTCTGAGGCTGAGAGGCAGTGACTGGCCCAAGGTCACCCAGTGAGCTTCGTGGCTGTGTGGGGATTCGAACCCTGGCCTCCCAGGTCGTAGTCCAACACCTTAACCACTACGCCACACTGGCTCTCATACATATATGCACATACACACAGATTAACTGGTGTTTTTTGAATTTTGTCTGGAATTGGCTGTGACAATCTATTAAACAAACACTATACAATGAGTTTCTGATAGCATCTCTTCCTTCTTGCCAAAATAAACTCTTCTGTTCCAGCAGAAATCAATCTTTTGGATGTAGTTAACAATAGTTCCAGTGGTCTGTTCATATAAACAAAAATAGTAACGAGTAGAAACATTTAGGACCCTCCCACAATATACATGCAGCCAACATGAAGGACAGTATTAATAAGGGCAAAGGGCTTTGTCATTCATGTACTGCAGATAATCTTAAAAACACTCTACAAAAGTGATTTAGGTTGACATTTTATGCTCCAGACATGCCAGCTGTGGGACTTTAGGATTTGGCAGAACTCACCTCAGCAGCATGCAGTGAGCTGCACCTCTCCTACTAAAAAAAAGTCAGTACAGTAACGTAAGAAATATGCCAGTTGAACGCTGTACAACTCCACCCACAGAGAGGCCAAAATGGAGCAGTAACAGAGGACACATCAGGGGGAGGAGCTCCCTCAGACTTTTCTCCCTGCTGTTATGCCAACAAAAGAATCCATCTCTTTCTCACTGAACTCAGCGAACAGCAACCATCCATTTCCCTATTCACCAAAACAGAGAATACAGTTCAGATAATACTCTACATGCAATCACAGCATATTCACTCAGAATATAATCTTCCATTACAAATTGTACTTCACTCTGAATGCATGACACACCTGATACTATTAGGATCCAAATTAACAGACTTGAAGTTATGGTTTATATGCGGGTGAGGGCGGGGGAGGATATATAGATGCATTAAGGTGTACTCAAACATTAATATTCCAAATCATGAAGCAGCTGCTGTGGAAGACATATGTGGCTGTTTAGGCTGAGCAAAGTATTTTTATGAAGCTCCTCAACATGAAAATAACTGAAGCCAGCTATCTGCACAAAAATAAATGCAGGATTTTTATAAATAGCACTTTAAAGTGGGAACTTCAATCACATTTAGGAAATATGCTATTTCAAACAAATTTGTTTAAGCCAACCAAACAGCAAAATTGCTATGAATCCAAGGTTAGCCTTTAGCACATACAGATTGTTTTGTGTCAAGAATCTGGTAAAATTATTCCTGCTTCCAACAAAGGTGCCCATATCTGCACTTAAATAAATGCTTCTGAAAAAGGAGCCCAAAACATTAAAAGGACATGAAAAAGGAGGAGTGGATATAAAAGAAAACCCAGCTGCAATAAAATACATCCAATTTTCAGACAAACTGCAAAAACACAAGCCAATGAAAGAGTTGTATGTTTTGTTTTTAATTTTAAAAAAGTTTATTTAAAGTTTGTCAGCTCTTACAATTAAAGATATAGCCAATTAGCTAGTGAATGGCTTTAGGGAGGAAGCAGTTAGAACTACTAGTCTATATGAATCTATTGTAGTTGGGTACTGTAGTTACTATTTGTTTTTTTTTTTTACAATAATTTTTATTCAAATTTTCATAAAACATACAAAACAAAATCATAAAACATTCAAAGACAAAAAACAAAACAAAACAAAAATAATTAAAAAAAATAAAATAAAATATTGACTTCCCATTTGTCACAGATCAAATCAGTTATAGGTCTACAATATATATCAATCCTGTCTCTTAAATCATATTATAAAATCACTTTCCTCCAGTAGTTATCTTAATTAATCATCAAATCTCATAAACATTACTTTATTCTTTCCACAAAAAGTCAAAGAGAGGTTTCAATTCTTTAAGAAATATATCTATCAATTTTTCTCCAAATAAACATGTCGATTAATCCATCTCGTTAATAATTATAATAATCTTATTGTCATAACCATAGTCCAAATAAACATTTCGATTAATCCATCTCATCAAAATCTGTTAGGTTCAATAATTTAAATAGCCATTATTCCATTATCCCTATTAGTTCCATCTTCCATCTTCAATAGTCCTGTTAAGTCCAGTAATTTCAGTGTCCAATCTTCCATTATCAGTATTCCATAATAATCTTGCTGTCGTAGCCATAGTCATATAATAAGAGTCTGATGGGAATTTCCTCTATCCCAAATATTTTCTTGCCATCCATTCTGAATAAGTTGCTGAAATACTGTTGTAAAGTCATATCTCTGTTCTTCTTTTTTACAAAATGCACTGGCTCATCTCTTGAGAGTTTTTCCATTGTCACATGGCTGCAGTTAATTCCATAGATTTTCTCTATATCAAACTCCATCACGTCATTCCAGTCCAAAAGATTATCCAAGCCATTGATAACTTTATCTCTAATATCTTCATTAATTTCTTCAGAGATAACGTTAAATTCCAAACAGTAGATTTTATTTCTAAAATCCATAAACTCCAGATCTTTTTCCAATTCTACATTTGTTCCAATCTCCAGGGCTTGTATCTTCCCTTTATTTTTTCTTTTCTCATCTCTGATCTCATTCTCCTCTCTCACAGGATCCCCTATTTCTTTAAGCTCCTGCGTCATTTTGCACAGTTCAATTTTCAACTCCTTACTACCCTGTCGCAGGGTTTGTTTCGTTATCTCAATCTCATCCATTATTTTCTGAAACATAGTTACTTCCAGATTCTCAGCCACTTTCTTGATTGCCATTTTTAAAACCACAAAAACAAAGCAAAACAAAAATAAAGAAGAACCACTTCTTATTTCAGCAACAATTGGGTTAATATTCCAGGCTTGATGACATCACAGTATAAACAGAGCAGCCTGCCTTATCTCTCTATGTTCAAAAATGCAAAACAAATTTAGTTCCCAGCATCAAAACAGTTAGTGGCGTCGTGAAGAAGCAGATTCGTCAAAATAAAATAGACCAAAAAGAGAATAGTCCCAGACAATATAATATTCCTCGGAATAGAAATCAGGAATAGAAATCCCTCTTCTGTTTATATCTTTAGAATGCACTTCCAGGACAGCTTTTTGCGACAGAAACAGAGATAAGCTGTTAATTTCGTGAATAACAAAGAAGAGTTATAGCTCACCCAGAAGTTGTCCAAAGCCGATCAATCTGACAAATCTCCTTTTGCTGCAACAATTTAAACCAAGTAAAAAAAATAATAGAAAGAAGGGTGCTTGCCTGTTAGTCCGTTCTCTCTTTAAAGAAAAGATAAACGTATCGCTTAAACAGATAGAGCTTGTTAGAAAGTCCGTCCGGCATTGTTGGCTGGACCTTATCTCATAAATTAATGAAATCCAGTCCTCCCAACAAAAACAGGCTTTTGAGGTTGATCTCTACGTTTCTCCCTGCCCGGGAGAAATTTCATCAGTCAAAAAAAAAATGTTCTGACTGATTTATATCTGAATAAGCTTCTTTTGAGGCGGGAGCCCGTCCCAAAAGCAGGCACAAGCGAAGTCACCCTTCCCGGAAGTGGTACTGTAGTACTACTGTACTATTTGAATCCACCTGATGGAATTGTGCTCACCCCAATCTCTGAGCAGTGAGAGGCTTCCAGGGGTTCCAGAGCTTACTCGAGGCTTGGTTTCCATGGAATGAAGGTCAGCAGAGACTGTGGTGTCCTTAGGATACAGTATATGGTTTTATTTACACATATATGCAACCTGAACATAAGACAGAAGTGGTTCACAGCATTAACACTCCAAAAGGTCTTGCTTCCCCATTAGGCTTCCAGGGAGGCGCCCCAAAGCCATGGCTGTGTCTTTTCAGCTCCCCAGCTTCACACTAGACTATAAAACAAAACCTACTTTCTGCCACAACCAAGTGAAGGGAGAGGGCTACCCTCATTTCTATGTCAACACATCTGCTCTTGGCCAAATCTTTAGACGTATTAGTGGTGGCACTTGAGACTTAGCAAGACTTATTAGCTTAACAACAAAACTGGTTTGACCAGTTCAGCAGTCCTTTCTACTGCAAACTTCCCCCCTACAGATACAGAATTATAGGCTTGGAGGGGACTCAAAAACAACATCCAAACCAACCCAACCAATCTTACAACAGTATTTTTATATAGCCCACATTTAACCAATTGGGTAACCAAAATAACTTTGGGAACTTTGTCATTGGCTTTGTCATGAGCCCCACAGAGCAGACCTGGAGTGATGAAGAAGCAGAGGATGAAGATACAGATTAGAAGTCAGGGGAGGGTCCTAGCAACTTGCAACCAGGAAGTGCTGAGGCAGTAGGCTTCAGTACTTTTGACAGTGACAGCTCCTCTCCCTTAGTTCTAGTTACAACAGACAGAATGCTGGCTGATCAGGAGCCAGTCCCTTCTCCTCCCCTCTACCCCCCTTCTCCCAGGGTGCTGCCACCATGCACACCACCTCCTCCAGAGGAGGAGGATCTCACTGACATGTTACCACACTCCCATCACCCCAGACACACAGACAACTGAAATGGC
Organism: Rhineura floridana; assembly: GCF_030035675.1. Taxonomy (NCBI): domain Eukaryota; kingdom Metazoa; phylum Chordata; class Lepidosauria; order Squamata; family Rhineuridae; genus Rhineura; species Rhineura floridana. Next base: position 148,507,202 of record NC_084482.1, read on the forward strand.
AGGCTCAGCTGACCCCCAGTTTCCCACCTTGCGTGCACACTCCTGTTCTGTGACACATTCCTCAAGCAAGTAGAAAGAGTCCACTCAAACCTACTTAAGGGTTGTAAAGTGATGTGTCTAATTGCTGCAACAATGTCTGAGTAGTTATGCCTAGTTATGCCATGTAGAGATGCAGAATCTTGTGTGACCTGTAAGCTGATCCACAAAGCACACTAAACTGGAGTTTTTCATTAAACATACTGGAGAAAGATTTACCGGCAGGTATGAGTCTGATTCCAACGGGTTGGGCCAGGGCAGGCTTTACTGAAATCAAGAAAAATTTGTCCACAGCATTCACACAATCTACTAAACTATTAAGCAGTTATTTATTTATTGAATTTATATCACTCTTCCTCCTGAAGGAGCCCAGGGTGGCAAACATAAAACAATTTAAGAAAAAGAAGAAAAAGCACACTAAAATGGTTAAAAACATTTCACAATTAAAAAGATTCTAAAACAGTTAAAATATAGTAAAACAGTTTAAAATATTCTAAAACACAACTGAAAAACATTCTTTCAATAGTGATTTTTAGGTTGTCAGGAACAGTCCTCTTCAGCTATCAATTTTATCAGCTTTTTCCTGAAAGTTAACAGTGATGGAGACAGATGCACCTCACTGGGAAGAGTGCTGCACAGATGGGAAGCCACCACTGAAAAGGCCCTGTTGCAGGTCTGCATCAACCAGGCAACATTCGGTGGCAGCACCACCAACAAGGCCTTGCCTGCCAATCGTAGGGTCTGAGATGGTTGATACTGGGGAAGGTGCTCTTATAGATACTTGGGTCCCAAGCCATTTAGGGCATTATATGCTAGTTCTAACACCTTGAATTGATCCTGGTAGCTCACTGGCAACCAGTGCAATGCTTTCAGGGCCAGCAGCACATGGGCCCATCAGGCTGTCTCACTTACCAGCCTAGCAGCTACATTCTGCGCTAACTACAGTCTCCAGACCATCTTCAAGGACAGCCCCACATACAGGACATTACAGTACTCCAGATGGGAAGACACCAGAGTATAGACAACTGAAGGAGGCTATTCCGGTTCAGGAACAGCCATAGCTAGTGAATCAGCCTCAGCTGGCATAAGCACTCCTAGGTATAGAAGCCAGTTGGGACTCTAATGACAAGCTGGAATCCAGGAGTACTCCTTTTCCCTCAGGGGGAATGCAACCCTACAACCCTATTTTACCTAGGGAGGTGTATTATCCAGCACTGGAGGTATTCAAGAGGCAGCTGAAGCTACATGTTGGGTATGCTTTAATTTGGATTCCTGCATTGAGCAGGGAGGTTAGACTTGATGGCCTCATAAGCCCCTTCCAACTCTATTCTATGATACTATGAACCTCTCCCAGAACAGACTGTGCACCTAATTCCCAGACATGGGAACCACCCATCCACAGTACTTCTGTTTTATTCAGCCTCAGTTTTTTGGCCCCTATCATTGCTTCCAGACATCTGTCCAACACCTTCATAGCCTCTCCTGATTCAGATGGAATGGAGAAACAAGAACTGTGTGTCATCAGCATACTGATGACAGCGTGCTCCAAATCTCTGGATGACAGATCCCAACAGTTTTATATAAATGTTAAATAGAATAGGAGACAGAACGGACCCTTGCTGGATATAGCTTAACTCTAGAGATTGCTAGACTAATCTGGGGAAGTGGAAAAACACCAGGCTGAAGAAATTAAAGTTACTAGATCATCCAAATTGTCAGCACTGACACTAACACTGGAATATAAAAGGCCAGACAGATTGCAAATATTTACTCCAAATCTACAAACAGTAGCAGCTCTTCAAGTCAATCTATGTTAGCCTAGGGAGTAAAGGTAAAACAGGTGTTCAAAAGTAGAATAATCTTCAAATGTCTCTTTTTCTAACAGATTAAATAACTGATAAACACTGACTCTTCTCATACTTCATGCTATAGTGATAATGATGAAGTAGCTCCAGGATTTTTTAAAATACCAAAATGAATCAACTGCTAAAGTCTTAAGATTATTTTTTTAAAATTCTATCCGTTTAAGTTAAAGAAAGGTATGAGGTATTTCAGAGGGAACCCCATCTGCTGGGCACTTTGTCTTCATGCTGCACCTCAGTACATTAGGAAACTTATCCATATATCACAGGTTCATGCCTACCTAGACAACTTGTGGAAATAGATGAATAAACTGTTAGAATGCTGAGACATGCAGTGTTCCAAACAGAGCATGGATAGGGTTAAAGTAAGCACACTCTGGGGCTCAAGGACAGAGAGCAGACCGAAGGCTGCAGGTGGCTGGGCAGGAAAGCTGCCAAGGCTATATAATGCCATAGAAACAGCTCAGGGTGTAGGGGGTGCATTTGATGTATGTGAAGGAGAGAGCTCGTGTATCTGTATCTGACCTAAGCTATTGAATCAGTAAAAGATTCATCTTCACCACTTCTAGCGTTCTGTCTCTATTCACTCTATACATTCCTGTTATACGCAGTGGCACTGCCCTGACAGGCAAGCCGCAATTCCAACATAAACTTCTTGTGTCAGCCCATATTTAGCTATAACTGGACATGTGCAGTACATACAGTGCTAAGGAAGCAACCCATCCATGCAACAATACATATATATTAAACTACTACACCTATTCAAGTATAGGGATCACCCACAGGAGTGATCCTATAGCTGAAGAGTTTTATGTTTAAGTTGTCCATAGGGAAGCACAGATGTAGTAAAATAAAAAAGACAACTCCCAAACAGGGCCGTAGCCAGGGTGAGGAGGGGCGGAGGAGCCAGGGAGCGTCTCCTAAAAATTTTCTTTCCTCCCCCATATTTTTTATAAAATTAAACAATTAAAGATATGACTGTTTTTCCTGCCCCCTACTGTTTTGGTCCCCCCCCCGAGAACTTTTAGGCTGGCTACAGGCCTGCTCCCAAATATTTTGCTATTTTGACAAGTTTTATTGCACCATTCAGACATAATGCCAAACCTTGAGCAACAAGCCTCAAGTGCAATAGTTCCCTCCTCCCCTTCCCACATCCATTTCCCCATCTCATTTGCTGAGATTAGAAACGTACAATTCCACCTTGCAGCCAACCATAGTGTTATGAGCATGGGGGCTGGAATGGATGATTCCTGTGGGTCCCCTTTCCAGCCTCTGATTTGGAATCCTATGCCCTGGGGGCTGGCTCTGCTAGCCAGATGAATCTCCTTTGTTAATCAAATAGAGTGGCCAGGTAAGATAATGGGCTTTATCAGTTGCCCAGCAACGGAGAATGGGCCAGGAAGACCCCTTTTGTCATTTAAACTCTGCAGGAGAGCCTCCCCCCCACTCCTGGCAGCTAGCAGAAGTTGTGCTTGTAGTTTTAGTGTGTCTAGAGAATTGCTGGGAACTGGAAGGCAGGCAAGAGAGAGACTGGCTCTCTGCACCATGGCCTTTGGGGTGCCTCCTGCAACCCAGATGAAAAAGCTGGATATTGGACTGCCGATGCATTGAACCCCTCCATCCTTGAGCTCAGGTTGGAATGTGTGTAAATAAATAAACCATATTTCATAAAGACACCACAGTCTCTGCTGACCTTCTTCCCAAAGGAAACCAAACCCTGGAGGAGCGCAGAGACCCCGGAAATCTCACCGCTCAGAGATTGGGGAGGTGCACAACAATACCATGTGGCAATCCACAGCCTTCCATTTAGTTTGCTGGGTCTGAGTTTGCAGAATATTAATAACCTCATCTTAGTTTGCATTGTAAATTACACTTAGGTAGGTGGAAATAAAAGTGTAAAAAAGAGAAATACAAACACAAATCAGTCATCTGAAACAAAATCCCTTACCCCTCTGAAATTCCAGCCTTTGGTAGAAGGAAATAAGGAAAAGTTGTTCTGCTGCTGCTGTTGTTTAGGCCTGCAAGATGAAAAAAGGAGAAAGTTTTTGTTTCTTGAATTGTTAGGTGTCAAGAGTTCCCTTATCAGCACAAGCAGGAGAAACACACATTAGTGCTCTCTCCCAGGTACCTTTTGCAACATAACACTAAATCATGGTTTAGCACTACTAGGATGAGTCGCAGCTCCCCTCCCCCAGCAAAGCTGCAAGAAAGATATCAGAAGCATCTATTTTCATTTTAAATTAACAACAGCTTCCTGTGTCATCAAACCTGGACAAACTGAGGTTAATCTTAACTATGATTCGTTGTTTCAATCCAGATTTAGACAACACCATAAACTGGGGGTAATCTAAAACAGAAACAGAAGTGCCCAAACTTGTTCTCACAGTTATACTGGAGGAAGAGGGCAGACCATATGAACCAAGGGTTTCTGAAGCTGATTCTCAAAACATTGGACAATGGTTTAGCATTACAGTTGAACCAGTCTTCTCTCACTTGAACTCTTTATGGTTCCTTTCATCTTGTTTTAACTAACTCTGTGTTTGAGATACTTCCTTTTCATTACAGTAAACTGGTTTAATATGGATGGAAAATAAGGCTATTGATGGTTGCTAGCCACAATGTCTATGTTCTATCTCCACTATCAGAGGCAGTATGTGAATACCAGTTTCTGTGAATCGCAAGTGGGGAGAGCACTATTTTACTCAGGTCCTGCTTCCCTTAGGCATCTGGTTGGCCTAAGACTGTGAGAACAGAATGCTGGATCACATGGGCCTTTGGCCTGATCCAACAGGATTCTTCCTATGCTCTTCTGAGAAGCAACAAGAAAGGTAATCATTCTGTATTTACTGAATTGCTGGCCATCCAGAGCTTTCAACATTTATTTTAGATAATAGTACACAGGTAAGCAAGGCCAGTGGTACCTCTGGAGAAGATCAGAAACCCTTCAGCAAATATCTTACAGCATATTACAGCTATGAAAAAGCAATATTAATTGCAGCTGCAGCTTTGCACTGGTCCCTTCATCACAGAACTGCAAAGATTGTTACTGATGCAATAATTCTTAGGATACATTACACTAATCCCTCATAGCATATGATTATAATCCGAATATCACACAGATTGATCTGGGTTCCAGTAGTAATATCTTAACTATCCAAATTGTCTGGCCTTCAGGTTTAAAAGTTTTCCTGATAAATGTGTATTGTCCTCCTCAGAATTCAAAGTATGAGGGAATTTTAGTTTGGACCGATCTAGATCAGGTTCTTTCCTCTTTATATCAAATCTCCATCCTTTAATTTTACTGCCAGGTGACATGAATGCCAGGATAGAATTGAGTAATTTTAAAATAAGGGAGAAAGTGGGGCTGACACTGGAAGATCTGACTCCTTTTCTTATTAGGAACTCAAAAGACCTAGCTATCAACACAGCTGGCCAATCTTTTTGCTCTTGTCTTCAAGTTCCATCTATATATATGTAATGGGACAGATAGAAGACCAGAGTTACATATGTATATTGGACCAAGGGGTAAGAGCATTATAGATTTTATTATCCTTTCTCAACCACTTGTTTCTTACTTTGAGACCTTTAAAGTTCTTGCAAGGCCTGAGAGTGATCATATGCCAGTTCAATCTCTTTTTTCCATTCCATTCAGATTTATCCCTTCCAGAGTGCCAGTCCTTCCAGAGGACTTGACAGTTCAAGGTCACAAAAGGGCCCGCTAGAATGGGAAGGTTCAAGAAGGAATTTAATGACCCCATGGATATTAATTTTAAGGGATCAACTTTTGTCCTCCTCAGATCTCTTGAAAAAAATTAATAAAATAGTGAAAGAAAGAAGGCCTCTTGCGGTTAGCTCCCACTCAGTTAGACAGCCAAATCAAGGTTGGTTTGATGAGCAGTGTGCTGCTCACAAACATATCCTATCAAGAGCTATAAGGAAATTAAGGAAGTGGACTCTTTAGAAAATTTCAACTGCTACATACATCTCCATAGAGGGTATAAAAATTTGCTGCATTCTAAAAAGGATATGAACATACGCCAGTTATAGATGGAGCTAGGTTTGGCAACCTTGGAAAAGAACTCAGCTAGATTTGGGACCTTGGTGACAAAAGGGGGTAATGGCTCCATTGATAATCACATTACTTCATCACAATGGTACATACATTTTTCTTCCCTTTTTAGTCAGTCTATCACCAGACTAACTTTAGATATTCCCCATAATATAGACTCTTTACTGCTCTCCTCCTGCCCTGAATGGGACCCTGTAACCCCAGACAATATATATATATTGATTAACTCTCTGCCTGCAAAAAAAAGCTTCAGGAGAGGATATGCTTCTTGCAGAATTGTTTAGATAAAATCCTGCCTGGTGGTGCCATTTTTGCTAAAATGTTCACCTATATATCACCTATATAAACCATCATGGGAAAACGCCTTAGGGCTGGGGAGCAAGTATAGTTGTGCCCATTCATAAAAGAGGTTCTAAAGTGGATCCAAAAATTTTTAGACCGATTAGCCTTCTCAGTGTTGTTGCTAAATTATATTCTAAATACTTGCTATGCAAATTGGAATCTTGGGCTACTGAGAACTCAGTCATTGCCGAAGAGCAGGCAGGGTTTATAAAGGGAAAGTCCACAATAGATAGGTGCTTTATTCCCCATCACCTGATTCAGAAATTCTCCCAAAATGACAGAAAAGAGCTTTTTGTTGCCTTTGTGGATTTTACTTCTGCCTTTGATCTCATCAACAGAGGCCGGTTGTGGCAAAAGTTATCTGCCACTAATATTGACAGAAGGTTATTGTATTTAATACAAATGCTGCACTCTGATACTTCTCTGAAGGTAAGGCTTGGGGCAAATGGATTACTATCAGAAAATATACCAACCAGCAGAGGAGTACACCAGGGATGCCTCTTGGCTCCCTTCCTTTTTAATTTTTATATCAGTGGCATTGTTCGTAATTTGAGTAGTTCAGAATATTTTCCAGTTTCAGTTTTAGATGCCAAGCTCTCTGTTCTCTTGTATGCCGATGACATAGCTATGATTTCCACTACATTAATTGGGATGCGAAGGTTATTAAGAAGTCTGAGTATGTTTTGTTCAAAGGAGCATCTATTTATCAATCATACCAAAACAAAAGTGGTGGTTTTTAGGAAGAAGAAAAAACCTCATGTTTGGAAGTTGGATGATAAACCCATTGAAAACAATGTAATTTCAGATACTTGGGATTCGGGTTTAATGCCCAACTTTCATGGAAGTCACATCTGGATACAGTTAAGTTGAAATCTTCCCATTTTATACAATCTTTGATGCGTTTCTCTAAGTTCCAAGGGGGGAGCTTGGTTGCACCTGCAGTTGAGGTGTTTCAGAAAAAGATAGTCCCACAAATGCTGTATGGCGCAGAGCTTTGGGGGTATACAAATGTCTCTACTCTTGAGGTAGTGCAGAATTCCTTCATGAGATCCCTGTTAGCTGTCCCTCAAAGTACACCTGCCATTTGAGGGCAGAAACAGGGCTATATTCTATAGAATCCTGTGCTCATGCTTCACTTTCCTTGTATTGGCTGAAGTTGACTTGTATGAATGATTTGTGCCTGCCAAAAGAAATGCTTTCTAGAACAACTGCAAACTCCAACCCAAAGCTGCTGGGTAACTTCTGTTAAATCTACTCTGTCTGCTTATGGGATGAACACAGAAGTTTTACCTACCTTCTCTTCTGCTAGAGTTAAACAGCTGTTCAAAGAAAGAATCCATCTTTATTCTAAATGGTGGGACCTCTATTCAGTTACCCAAATGTCATATTCTATTTGGTACCCACTATATAAAACAACATTTGGCATGGAGCAATTCTTCACATTTCTAACAGTGGCACCCCTGAGAAAATCATTCACACTTTAGGACTTCAGACTATGCCCTCTGCTTTTCTGGATGGGAGGTTTTCTAACATTCCAACCTAACAAAGAGTTTGTATCTGTCTATCTGGTGAAGTTGAGGACGTCATACATTATTTACTAAGCTGTCCCCAAGTTTAAAATTTCTTTCCTACATCCTTTGCTCCTTGTCAAATAGACCTCCCCTGGAACAGACAGGTGTTCTGCTAGCAGGCAATGATACATTTATAACTACTCAGGTAGCAAAATTTGCTCTAGCTGCAGGAAAAGTAAGAGTTAGATACCAAAAACACCTTGTGGGGTGAGTGGGATGTGCCCCAGCGCTATTATAACTCTGTAGTATGTATACACTAAGACATGGGGTAGGTCAGGGTATCTTTCGCTCGAGAGAGAAAATTTTATTTGAAATATATTGTTCTTTTACTGTATGTTGTTGAACTGTGTTTTGTTGAAATATATATTGTATTTTAATATGTATTTTGTATTTTCCTTTTACATGTGTTTAATTGTGGTAGCCTATGGCTCTGAGCAATAAAGTTTCATCTCATTTTTAATAATAATAATAATAAATTTAATTTATGTGTCGCCTATCTGGCCGGTGGCCACTCTAGGCGACGTACATACAATAAATATAGCAAAATACAATACAAAAAATACAGTGTAATAGTATAAATTATAAAACAAACAATACATAATAGGAGGCATGTAAACAAAAATATTAAGCTTCCCCAGAATTATTCTTATTCTGAGGCTAGGGCTGGACCTCGGAGCCTAAGTATAGGGCCCCAAAGTGCAGGGGGGTGGAAATGACCCACAAATGACAGAGGCAGCAACAAATAGGCCTTGGGTCAGCACTTTGTCTAGCACAGGTATGCAAAAGCGCACCACGACTGATGCTGTTTGCCACAAAATCCTTGCTTTCTTTCTTATTTTTGAAAACAGTTTATAGTTAGAGTCAACCAGCCAGGCGCATACATGGTCACAGATTCTTATTTGATTATTTTGATTTAAAAATGCATTTTTTTGTATAACAAAATGGTTCTTAGTCCAAGTAAATGGGCTTAGCATCAGAGGGACAGCAGAAACCAAGACCTTTTTTTCTGTAGTAATTATGCTATTATTTAAATGAGTTTAAAATATGAAACTGCACATACTCACAAGTATCTATCAGGGTAGCTGCATATGCTCTAATGCCAAATGCAGAAGAAGAGGAATTGGAGAGATTTTATGCAGAAGTACAGGAAGAAATTGAGCACACACCAAAACAAGATGTGCTGATAATCATGGAGGACTAGAATGCAAAAGTAGGGAACAGAGAAGAACTAGAAATTGTGTGAAAATGGGGCTTAGGAGATAGAAATGAAGCAGGAGAAAGACTTATTGAATTCTGTGAAGCCAATAATTTGTTTCTTGCGAACACATTTTTTGAGCAACTGATTGTATATGTGGACATCACCAGATGGTCAATATAGGAATCAAATTGATTATATAATTGGTAGCAGAAGATGAAGTTCCACACTTTCTGCAAGAACAAGACCAGGAGCAAACTGCGGTACAGATTGTAAACTGATCGTACTGAAAATCAGAGTGAAGCTAAAGAAGAAGAACAAAGCAATCATAATGCCAAAATACAATTTAAATAACATCCCAGAAGAATATAAAGAAAAAATAAGGAACAGGTTTGAGACTTTAAACTTAGTTGACAGAGAACCAGAAGAACTATGGAGTGAAGTCAGAGACATTATCAGGGAAGAATGCAAAAAGACCATTCCTCTCGTTAAAAAGAGAGAAAGACCTCAATGGATGACTGAAGAAACTCTTAAAATGGTTAAAGAGAAAAGGAGAGCAAAAGCAAAATGAGATAGAAACACGGTCACGATACCATACTATATCATACTGAAACTGAGGTTATCATACTTTGGACACATAATGAGAAGACATGATTCACTAGAAAAGACAATAATGCTGGGAAAAACAGAAGGGAGTAGAAAAAGAGGAAGGCCAAACAAGAGATGGATTGATTCCATAAAGGAAGCCACAGACCTGAACTTACAAGATCTGAACAGGGTGGTTCATGACAGATGCTGTTGGAGGTCACTGATTCATAGGGTTGCCATAAGTCATAATCGAAGGCACATAACAACAAGAATGAAGGTCACTGGCTTGGAGGTTGCATAATGGGCTGTTATGCAGGGCTGCATAAAGGCCTGCATAAAGGGCAAGCTAGGAACACTTGCCTACCTTTAGCTCTCCTTTCTCCTATCATCCCCAGTACCTGGATGATTCACAGTTTGTCTCTCAATATTTGCAGACTGTGCTATAAATACAAGGATTTAATTGCTGTAAGCCGCCCAAAGAGCTTCGGCTATGGGGCGGTATATAAATGTAATAAATAAATAAATAAACCCTCCGGTCAAGGTGAAAGTCCAAAAACCTGCTTTCCTCCTTGAAACAAATAATTATTAGTGTTTCTTTCCCGCCCTCTCTCCATTTCCTACATCTTTCTGCCCTTATATGGCCCTAACTAATGTCATTTGCAGTCAAGTCTTCCCCTGGTGTGCCTCTAGGGCTCCATTTCAGCCCCCCCCCCCGATCCCCAATGTCATTCACAGTATTTGCTCCTTCTATAGCAACAGTAAAGATTCCCCACTTCAGTCTCTATCATAGCAACAAGCTGTGGGAGCTGTTGGTCTCTAGGCAAACATGTTTTGGGTAGCCTGTGTATAAGGTTTACTTGAACTAACCATTTAACTCTTCTGTAAATAATGCATTTTGGCAATGCAAGCTGCATTTTACTCTTTAATGCCATTTTCCCACTTGTAACAATAGCAGTTGTTTTATTTGAACCCAAATTGGGACTTTGTGGTTCTTGCTTATTTCCCCAAGAACAGTGCAACTTAGATTCTGGATAAAAGATCTCAAAGTATTATGCCTGCATGATTACACCTGTAGACATTCATATATTGTGTGATTAGGGACACATGCAGGCTTGGTAACATAGTTAAGTTCTCATCTAGTGAGAGTATCTCCAAGGCCACATTATTGATTTTGCAGCACTTTTAGTTAGTTTGCTTCTTATGTCATCTGCAAGTGTAGGTTGGTGTGAGGATAATTTACTTTTAAATCTTCACTCCTGATTTTTAAGATGTTCAGTATGAACCTGCATAATACAATTTACATGGAAAAGAACAGAATGAATCATTATTTTGCTTCAACACAGGAAATCATTGGTTGGCTAGGTATGTGGCAAACTAGAGTCATCTCATAGCTTCCAAATTACTGTGAGTCAATCCAGTCTCATAGTTTGCAATACTGTGTACTTTAGCATGCGGAGGAGAGCAGAATTGCACATCATTACGATCTACTATCCAATTCCATTTAAGAGCTTCCATAAGAGATGGACTAACCGTATTTCCAAGAAGTATCACAATATGTTAATTTCACAGAATTACAATGCTGATTCTGTTTTGTTTCAAAACAAAATACATGATACTGGGATTTTACAGGGGAAAACAAATAAACCAACTGGATGGTTTTAATCAGTGGATGGATACTGATACTATAAGGGAAGCATCATGAGAGGGAAGAGATCATTAGAAGTAAAGGCTTCCCTGGTCTTTACTTTAAGTCATCCTGGATTTGAAGTGTCCCATAGTCATCGGTAGCAAAAAAGCAACAATGTTCTATAATGAGGTCAAATCCATCCGTCAAGAAATCAGGTGCAGAGACTTCATGACCTTGACCATCCTCACAGAGGCACACTTTCATATTCCAACTATCCCAGCCATAAAAAGATAGTTCTACTTTGCCTAGGATAGCCACCAATACCAGTACTGAATCTCCTCTTTGGTCTAAACTCAGCCTCCTCCTGAAAATGTCACTGATTCAGGACTCTTGTACCAGTTGGGAACCATGCGACATCATGATTGACAGGAACTTGGAACTGTCCACTCAGCTCTGAGAATCTTTGCCCAAGAAGTCTGGGGACGTCAATTTCTAGTCAGAGCACACAGCACAACAGTGAAAGTGTCAGCAGCAGCAGGTAGAAATATCAGCAGGCAAAGAGGGGAGGGAGGTGGGTCAGTATTCTTAAAAAAAGTCTCTGAGGTTGAGAGACCTGTGTAGCACAAGAAGAAACAACTTGATCCACCAGAGTGATTTCTTTCTCCACAGGTTTTTCTAATTAGATCATTCAATGATTCCCAAAAATGATCCACTTAGCTGGGCCCACTGGAAACTCCATCTGCGTAGCGGCTACTCCACAGTATGAGGGCCACCTACACAGCCTTGCATCTTTATGCCAGTGCTACCCACTGCAAATAGCACTAATAATTTTTACCATCCCACAATTTATCCAAATAGCCCAACCATTTCAGATACTTAAGCAGGATGGTTTACTTACCGCCTGGTATTTTTGCTTTATATTATTTTCTCTTAAAATTGGATTTTAAAAATTAAGTATTGTAATTTTTAGGCTTAAATTTCACTCACATAGAGCTTTTCAGCAAAATATTCTACCATATACATTTAATTCTTGTTTCCTGGTAAAACAGACACTTTGAATATTTATTCCATTATCTCTGCAGGGTCATTTTATTAACCTAATGAAAGATCCAGCAAAATGAAAATGTTTTCAAGTTATTGGTTGTCACAGCTGGGTTTCTGTAGGAATATTTCTTGCATCAGTGTTGTCATAGCAATTCCTACAGAAAAAGCTACTGAATATGCTGGAGTAACACCTGATGAAATTCCCAGGGTTTCTTTATTCAGAATGTCAACTAAGAACAGAACACACTCAAACTTCATCAAAACCTGCACTGCATGATTTCTAAAATACTATTTTCTGAAACGTTATTTTCATAAACTAATTCAAATGATTACACTGCAATTTATTCCTTTCATTAAATCAATTGTATTTTCAGGAACTTAATAGTATATGAAGATTGGATATCACAGTACCTCTGACTAAGACATATGCACAATGTCAACTATGAAATGTTCATCAGCATATTTACACATTACTTGTTTTTTTAAAATACACAAAAATAGGGACCTAATTCATTCCCATAGATTTGCTTCAATATATTTTAAAAATCACAAGCAACATATGCTTGAGAAGACACCCTAATCTACCAGGACTAACAAATGTTCTGCACTATTTCTGCCCTTTTAAAACTATTGCTACTTAAACATGTGTCATTCCCATCAGCTTCTGCCAGCACAGGAAGAGTCACATCTCAGAATGCTCCTGCATGTATACACACACACATACACATCCCTCCACAAGGAAAACTAGCACATCAGGGAGACAGCTAGATTAATCCCCTTCTCCCAAATATGCTAGTTTTCTAAGCAGAATGATGTTTTTATTTTTGTATGAAGGAGCTTTCAGTCACATCAGCAGTGTGAAATAGCACACCCATTCAACCAGATTTACTCTCTCAGTGAGGGCCAAACTAAATGCAACATGGAATATCTTATTGATTTTCTTCTTACCACAAAAGCAGCTACACAGGCACCCAAACTGAATTGGAACCAAAGTACTGGAGTGCAGGTAAACCCTGTCCTCGGTACTGATGGAAAAATCACTCCCCCCCCCCAAACATAGCTGCTATTAGCCGCAGAAGAAAGAAAAAGACAAATACCCATACTGAATCTGCGTTTCCCTCTCCCTCCATAGTTAAAAGGGGTGAGGAAGCAATCTCTCACTGATGAAACCATGCAGTTGGGGAAGTTAACCCCCCACACACATGCAGCAGTGCAGCTGGGGAAGTCATCCGCCACACACACACAGCACTGCACCTGCAGAAGTCACACACCCCCAAACACACATACAGTAATGCAGCTGGGAAAGTCAATACACCCCCCCCACACACACACAGCAGTACACCTGCAGAAGTCAACACACATACACGCAGCACTGCAATTGCGGACATCAACACAGACACACAGAATAGCTGAGAAATTCTACCCCACACACATGCAGCAGTGCAGCTGGGGAGGTAAATATACACACACACACACGGAGGACTGCAGGTGAAGAAGTCAACCCAGACACATACAGCAGTGCAGCTGGAGAATCATACTCCCCGACACACAGAGACATACACCTGTAGAAGTCACACACACACACAGCCGTGCACTGGAAAAGTCAACAGATACATGCAGCAGTGCAGCTGGGATAGTCAACCCCTCCTCACACACACATACACACGCAGCAGTGCAGTCTCAGTTCAATTTACCACCCTCACAGTTGCTGTTAAGCAAAGAAAAATGTCCTATCCATGCCATATATTTCAAGCAGCAACATACCAGTTTAAAAGTCATGGCTACCCACAAGGAATCCTGGAAACTGTAGTTTCTCGTAAAAGTTGTTAGGAGACCTCTGTTCCCCTCACAAACCTACAGTTTCCAGAATGATTTACCAGCCAATCCTTCTTTCCAGTGAACTCTGGGAAGGGACTAGGGTTCTAACAATTCTCAGCACTCTTCACAAACTACAGGTCCCATGAGTCTCAGGGGGAAGCCATGACTTTTTAAGGGAATATGATACTGCTTTGAATGCATGGTTGCGGAGTTTTAGTTCGCCCAGTATGAAAAGTGTTCAAACTAAATGTCCTTAAACACAGAGGTTCAATAAACACAAATCACTCAATAACTGATTGAGGCATAATGACTTGCTTGTATTTCTATGATGTAGCAGTTGCTTTTGATTCTGCAAACCCCAACATTAGATAATTCACTAGAATGTTCATGTGGAAACTATTTACATCAGCCTTTCACTGCTAATTTACTGCAATTACATGGTGGTTTGTTTTGTGTTTTTCATCCATGTTTTCATAAACCCCACCACACACATCCCATACTATGCTTTTCTTCCTATGCCTTGCCCTGTTTTTGGTCATACATTTGAATTTATCTGTTTTGTTTGCTCACCCTTTTTTACACTGAGCAGTTCTCCACATTGTATTTTCTCTTTAAAGTTTATGCAAGAACAAATATTCAAAATCAGGAGCAAGCAGGAGATCAGACATCTTTAGTTTTCTTTTTTTATAAATTGATTTCTACAATCTTAAAATGAAAAAAGGTTTTGTGCTTTTGAAAACAAACATTTGATTTAGAGGACAATTTGTTTTTCAGACATTAAAGCAAGGCTACCCACTCTCAATAAATTATACAGCCATGAGAGTGGCTGTATACTATAACCTGCGTGGGTTTTTCACATTCTGCAATGTTAAATTGAAAATACCCCCCATACCATTCTGATGCTTCCCATAAGCTCATTTCAAAATAAAACCTTACGAAACTTACAGTCCTGAACTCAGAAACGCTTGCTTAACAACCCTCTCAATTTTCATGGCGATACACAAAACAGTCAGAGAGCATAGAGAGTTCAAAGTCTAAAAAGAGAGAGAAAAACCTCAGAGCCCTTTTGGACTTTTTCTGCGAGTTCTCATAATCTGTTGAAATTCATTAAAAATCAGCCATGTTCACAGAGTACCTGTAATCCTAATACTGACCTTGCCCCATACTCTGACCTTCATCTACTGCAGTTTAAAAGTTTTAAAAATGCCTGGCTGATTTTTAATTAATTTAAGAAATTTTGGCTGGAAGCCTATTATAATGCGGGGCATGCTCAGTAAGAACCAACTGTCAGTGTTCTAAAAGCCTCACAGCTGCTCAGCTTGGCTAATAAGAGGGCCACACCCACACCAGACTTTATTTCACTTGAGACATTCATGGCTTCCCCCAAAGAATTCTGGGAAGTGTAGTTTGTGAAGGGTGCTGAGAGGAGACTCCTATTCCCCTGAGAGAATGGTTTAACAGTCAGCCACTCTGAGAGGAGACTCCTATTCCCCTGAGAGAATGGTTTAACAGTCAGCCACTCTGATTAAAGGTCTGTGAGAGGAACAGGGTGTCTCCTAGCAACTCTAAGCACCCTTCACTAACTACACTTCCCAGAATTCTTTGAGAGAAGCCATGATTGGCTTTGACAGAAGCCATGATACTTGTTTTAAATTGTTTTTAAAAGATGTGTTTTTAAATTTGTATATTTGTTTTTAATGTTTTTAGTTATTGTAAACCACCCAAAGAGCTTCAGCTATGGGGAGGTATATAAATACAATAAATAAATAAATAATGATTGTCCAAAGTGTAATAGAGGCCTGGTGTGGATGTGGCCAGGGACAGCTTTGTTTTAAATTTGGGTGGGAGGTAGGGTTGCCAGGTTCAGGGCCTGAGACTGATCCTGTAGGAGAAGAGAAAGTCAGCCAAGTGCAGGTGCTCTTGCAACACTGTAATGAGAAAAACCACAAGGTGGAATTCTCCCTTCCCACTGCACAACTTTTAAAGATACAGAAGACCTCTTGGTTGCCAGGCCCAGCCTCCAAGAGGTCTTCTGTATCTTTAAAAGTTGTGCAGGGGGAAGCGAGAATTCCACCTTGTGGTTTTTCCCATTACAGGGTTGCAAGAACACCTGAACTTGGCTGACATTCTCTTCTCCTAGCTACACAGCAAGTGAATTGGACTGTGAAAGACCAACCCAAATTGTGTTTGCATTTTGACAAATTTGTAGGGCAGTACAATATCTCAGAGAGGAGGTAAGGTCTCCTGCTCCCCTGGTGCATTCACTATAGCCGCCCAATTTCCCTGCTTGTTAAAGTTTGATAGAAATATCTGTGGGCTATAGGTACGTTCTTAAACTGCAAGGATTTTTGCCTATTAGTGAATATATTCAAGAACTTGAACATTTAAGAACAATGTTTTCACTTGCTTAGTTGTTAAAATCTGAGTCATGCAGTACAAGGAAAGTAAACAAGGAATAGGAATTTGGCTGATGATGGGGATGGGGGATGGGAATCCAATATAATTTACACAGTTCACTCTGTAGAGTTTCATATAATGAGAATCCTAGTACTATTATCAATAACTATCAGAATGACAGGAACACAAGTTGGCATGCATATCATGAAGCAGCCTTAGTTCTGCTTATCTTCGAAACACAGAGTGCCCTGGAATTTGTTTTATTGTAAATGTTCACATGTAGTGAACTTACTGGAATTTTCCACCACTTTTTTAAAAAAAGTAAGCTTTCCATTTTACATTGTGTTGTTTCATTCCATCAGCTCAATCTTTTGCTGGTTATATTGCATTCTCTACAGTGTCATTTTATCACCACATCTGACCTAAGTGAAATAACATTTTGTAAAGTATAGCAATATGATGGACTGAGGCTATAATCCTAAATACAGGAGGTTAAACTTGACTGGAATCCACAAGTTTCACTTCCACATAAAGTAAATGTGTTCAGAATCAGGATGAAAGACATACAAAGATATCCATTTCAGTCGGGTTTTAGGCCTGGGTTTAGCACAGAAACAGCCTTGGTCGCCCTGTATGATGACTTCTGTCAGGAGAGAGACAGGGGGAGTGTGACTCTGTTGATTCTCCTTGATCTCTCAGTGGCTTTCGATACCGTTGACCATAGTATCCTTCTGGGAAGACTGGCTGAGTTGGGAGTGGAAGGGACTGTATGGCGGTGATTCCGCTCCTACTTAGCGGGTCGGCTCCAGAAGGTGGTGCTTGGGGAACATTGCTTGGCACCCTGGATTCTCCAGTATGGGGTTCCACAGCGGTCAGTTCTGTCCTCCATGCTGTTCAACATCTACATGAAACCGTTGGGTGCAGTCATCCGGAGTTTTGGAATGCATTGCCATCAGTATGCCGATGACATGCAGCTCTATTTCTCCTTTTCATCTTCATCAGGTGAGGCTGTCAATGTGCTGAACCAGTGCTTGGCTGCGACAATGGACTGGATGAAGACTAAAAAACTGAGGCTCAATCCAGACAAGACTGAGATGCTGTTAGTGGGTGGTTCTTCTAACTGGATGGTGGATGTCCAACCTGTCCTGGATGGGGTTACACTCCTCCTGAAGGAGCAGGTTTGTAGCTTGGGGGTTCTCCTAGAACCATCTCTGTCACTTGAGGCTCAGGTAGCCTCAGTGGCACAGAGTGCCTTCTACCAACTTCGGTTGGTGGCCCAGCTACGCCCTTTCTGGACAGGGATAACCTGGCTTCAGTTGTGCATGCTCTGGTAACCTCCAAGTTAGATTACTGCAATGTGCTCTGTGTGGGGCTGCCTTTGAAGATGATTCAGAAGCTATAGCTTGTGCAAAATGCAGCGGCCAGATTGGTAACAGGAACCAGACAGTTTGAACATATAAAACCGATTCAAGGTGCTGGTTTTAACCTATAAGCCTTACACGGCTTGGGACCACAATACCCGATAGAATACCTCTCCCAACACGAACCCACACATACACTACGCTCAACATCCAAGGCCCTCCTCCGGATGCCTACTCTGAGGGAAGCTCGTAGGATAGAAACAAGGGAGAGGGCCTTCTCAGTGGTGGCCCCCAAATTATGGAATGATCTACCTGACAAGGTGTGCCTGGCGCCAACACTTATCTTTTCGGTGCCAGGTCAAGACTTTCCTCTTCTCCCAGGCATATTAGCATGTGTTTTAAATTGCTTTTTAAAAATCTGTTTTTTAAATTTGTATATATGTTTTTAATGTTTTTAATTGTTGTAAACTGCCCAGAGAGCTTCACCTATGGGGTGGTATATAAATCCAATAAATAATAATAATAATACAAAGATAATATTCACTGCAGACTATCAGTGTCAAGGAAGAAACTGAATATTTATTTATTGGACATGTACACCAAGATCATAATACTTTTGACTTCACAGAATGTCATAACAGACCACCCAAATGGACTTCTGTTTGCTATGAAATGTCTCTTGCTGTCACTATCATATTATCTGATAACTACTAGTATTTAATATCCATAAGCCACCCAAAAATTACTATGCCCACACGAAAGTTTAAATGATTACTCTAAATACCCTAGGGGAAGTATAAAGAAGCAATATTTCAATGTTTATTAGAAAACAGGTAAATTGTCAAGCCTTTTTAAAGAGCTGTAAGCAAGGGAAGCATGAACTCTTCAGTATATGTACAAAATCACTTAAATTAGTTTCTCCTTAGCACATAAATACATAGAAGTGTACATAAATACATAAAGTGTACACTTAAAACAGGGGAGCATTCTTTATTACATATATATCTTGCCTTTACTCAAAGGTGTTCAAGAGAGTATACACAATCATCTCTCCATTTTATCTTCAGAATAAACCTGTGAGGTTTGAGAAAGAGTGATTGACTCAATGTCATCCAATTAGTTTCATGGCTGGACAGGGATTTGAACCTGGTGTCTTCCCCAGTCCTAATCTAACATTCTAACCACTGCATACATACTCTACTGGAACATTCACAGTAAGCAATTATAGGAACAGAATGAGTGGATAGAACTTAGTTTGAAGGAATCAGTGGGGTATTTAGTGTATGTATTGTCACAAACCTGTTCTCATCACCACACACATTGGCTATAGATAGCCACGCAATATTTTACCATATTATGAATGTCAATTGGTTGTTCTGAGCCCATTAAAATGCTCACTTTACCATACATTTTAGCCTCTACCTATAAGAAAGATTCTCCTTGACTCCCAGCAAGATGAAATAGGCAACTCATGCAGCCTGCCCTGAGGAAAGCTTGCGTACCCTAGAGGAGCTTTGTGATGGAAGGATGGTACACTGTACCTTCTCATAATCCTTCTTGGCTAGAGTAACCTAGAAAGCTGCACATTCCACATTCTGTGCCAACTGTAAGCTCTGGAATTAGTGGGGCATCCTAAGTTCTTGTCAACATTTTGCCTAAGTTCTCTACTCAAAGTTACTTTACCCAGGGCTGCCACCCATACCCTTTCACTGGCATAGAAAAAAACATTTTATAGATAAACTCTCATGCATTAATGCACAGAATTCTGCATAAGCGAGAAAACACACACATATAAAGAGTCATTTTGCCACAGGCAGGCACTTCTGTAAGCTGCAACTACTGATGTTAAAAGCCATCACCCAAGTTTATGTACTATAAAAAAAGTAGAGCTCTTGGCATATTTTTATGGAGAATTTAGTACACTGAATTATAGGGGGTTCTTTCTACAGAATGCACACACACACACACACACAATATTTTGTAGACAGTTTCCCTGGATACCAGTGCAATCTACATAGCAATCCATCTATTAACCACAAAATATTGTACTTGGAGCTCAGGGGAAATATAACAGAGTCAGAACAAATACACAATCTTTGCATTGCAATGTGAATTATTTATTTATTTATTACATTTATATACCTCCCCATAGCCAAAGCTCTCTGCGCGGTTTAAAAAAAACATGGAGATTATAAAAACAGAGAAAACTCAGTTCTGTAAAAAGGCACAATTAAGGATTTATTAGCACTAAACATTGACAATATGTCAATCTAGACATATGGATCGACATATGGAACAGAAGACAACACAACAGAAAGGTGCACAGATTAAAAAGCCCATTATATAAGCTTGAAGACATTAGGCATTGTACATTTTCTTACAATCTATCACAGCTTTTGACAGCCTGATGTCCTGAAGACGTTTTGACTACAATTCTCATCAGCCCCAGCCAGAACAGACGTGATGGGTGGGAGTTGTAGTCTGAAACATCTAGAGGGCACTAAGTTAGTGAAAGTCGACCTATCCCATGCTTGACTGCAGGCATAATGTGTCTGGATTGACAATGAAAATCTGAACCGATAATGAACATCTTGAACAAATTCACTGAAAGACTTCATTACAGCATAATATCAACATGTTATCAATGAAACTGTTTTCTGTTTCAAAAATGTAAATCAAAAGAAGCCCTAGAAAAACATTATTGCGCCTTTATGACAATGGTTAAAATTGCAGAAGAGAAAAGCAAACAGACAGGAATAGGCATTCTTGGTAAACACAGCCCCCTGCTGTTCAGAGCTGTTAACTCCCCATGAAAGAGATAATAGTAAAGAAGAATGTACAAGACAGCACCACTTTAATTACAAAAAGGACAGTCTCCCCTTAAGAAATGTTTCACACCTGAAATATGCTGGGCTCTGGCAGGTTATTATTTTTAAAAAAATCTGTTCCTTTATACCTGTTGAGCTTAAAATCTAGCATCTATACAATTTCAAATATTAAGGATAGCTTTGGTATAAAAAAAACCCTTCAGTCTTTCAAAACAATTTAAAAACATATACAAATCTTCTAGTCAGGACATAATTAAATATGTGATCTATTTCAAACTTTCCACCCAGGCCATGATTCAGGATCTCTGACAAATGCAAGAAAGTCTTCTCTGAGCAGCAAAATGCTTTTTATAACCAATGAAGAAACTCAGAGTATACAAAGTATATTAGTTTTAACAGCCTGGAAAACCCTGGATGTGTGGGTTACATCAGACTAATTCTCTATCTCAGAATGAGGCTGTAATCCAATACACACTTGCCTGGGTTCTCATTGAACCCAATGGAGCTTACTTCTAAATAGACATGCATTAGATTGCAGCCCAATCCTTCTTGGGTTGAGAAGACTTTGGGCTTATCCACATAGCAGCATAACTTCATGCTAAAGACACTGTTTTTACCTCCATTTTCTGTTTGCACCATCCACAGTAAGAGCTCAATGCCAGCTGCAAACATGGTGTTTTCTTGTCACACTTGAGGGGAAGCATCAATCATGCAGTTTCTTAAAGACCACGCCCTCTAATTTAACATTTCCACTCCCTCTGATTACTTGGCAACTGAGCTTGCTTAGTTTGTTCTACCATTGTTTCATTTAAAAACAAACAATCTGGAAGTGCAATTATTTGTATTTTCACTGGTACAATACAACTGAAATACAAATCTTTGAGTAGTGTTATGCCTTTGCGCATAAGTGAGGGGAAAAAGAAAAATAAGGCACTGTTTGCAGCAACATAAAAATGCCAGAAGAACAGGAGTGAGCAGCAGAAGTTTCTCTTCAGCCAACAGGACATGAAATGAAAGAAGGGCGGAGGAGGAGAAAGTAGGCATGGAGAGGGGAACAATTGACACACCCACCTAAAAGCATTGGAGCAAAGCGTCTGCAAGCCCTAGATACTTTTTTCCCTTCCCTTTTCGGATTATCAGAGGATTGGATTAGTATAGATTTTTAGGGGGGAAACTGTGTGGTAACTTCTGTTTGCCAGTAACGTCATGTGAGCCATGCAAATTAAAAGGGGATGCAAGTAGCACCAAACACACACTAAACCACTGTGTAGATGAGCCCTTTGACTCTGCATCTGAATGCCTACAAAAATTAGGGGCAGTGTCCAACTAAGTGCCTCCCCCAGCACAAGGACTTCACCCTATGCAACAGAACTTCCCCTCTCTCTCCTCTCCTCAAGCCCCCCCCACAGTCCCTATATGTGTTCAAGTAGGCTTTATATTTCACCACTTAGTTGCTATGCAAAGAAAAAATGACTGAATTCGAGCTGCATGCCCACCTCTAAGTATTCTTTGGGCCGAATTAGACATGCACTTAAACAACAAATGTCATCAGCTAATTGTTTTAGGTCAGTCTGGTGTTACAGAACAGGTAAGAAGCTGGAAATTTTTGTTCTCCATTCTGCCTTCATTTGTCTTGAGCTCTCACCACAGGGTTCCTGCCCTACCCAATTCCTGACCTGCTGTTAGCTACCTAGCCTATGCTGAAATCATGGGTGATCAACCTGTCGCCCTCCAGACTACTGACTACAATTCCAATCATCTCTTACTGGTCAGACTGACTGGACTGATGGGATTTGGAGTCCAATAACATCTGGAGGACCACCTGTGATATCACCAATCCTATGGTTCTGTCCTAAGAGAAGGATTGGATGATCTTTGCACATCTGAAGCTCCAACCTTACAACAGAACATGACCACTCAAGGCCAAACACTTCAAGGGTAGAGATAACTGTAGGGTATGTGTTCATCTCACCAAATGGAAGACACACGTGTAAGGTTTCAACTGCATCCTTTACTTCGGGGTCACCAACCCAGCACCCACGGGCACTATGGAACACATGGAGGCCCTCAATGGCACTCCTGGGAAGGGCCCCTAGACTGAGATTTCATTTAAAGAGAAAAAAAAGACTAGTCCTCCTAGAAAGAAAGTTATAAAGCAAACTGTGCAGAGACCTTTCTAAGCAATTTCTGAAAAATTAGCCAGTCAGTGTTTTTCGCCAATGAGTCAAGTCAGAGTTGTGACAGATAAGTGAGTTGTTGGGGCACCAGGCCATAGGAATCCCTGGCATCCTGAAGAGCTTCTGTTTCCCCCTGCCCTTTAGTGCACTTTTCCTGTTTCTGTCTTATTTTCTAGTAGTCCTTGGAATCTCTGTAGTTTGCCTTTATTATTTATTTATTACATTATATCCTACCCTTCCTCCCAGTAGGATGGACCTTTCTTGCCTTGGGTTCACCTGAGATCAGGTACTCCCTAGAAATTATTTTCTGCAAATACTACCACACAATAAGCGCAGGTGGATGTTAAAGAATCCCTTCCCCAAATAGCAAATGCAAACTATAAAAAGTTTGTAAAAAGGCTTATGTATGTCTCTGGCTATGCAGGAGTTATGTTTAGGCATTCATTAAGAATTCACTGCATAGTTATCTTAACAGAAAGTTTTGTGACTGGTGCCCTAAGCACTCTCTCTAAATTCAGAAATTGCCCCGAGTCCAAAAAGATTGGTGACCCTTGCTTTACTTAATACCATTACTAGTTACTAGGGTTGCCACGTCTCCAATTTTCTCCTGGAGAATTTGGATTTTTGGGGTCCTCTCCAGGTCTCCACGTTAGTCACCTGAATCTCCAGACTCTCAGCTTTCATTTTAAAAAAATTAAGTTTCTAGGTGGTCTGGTTCAAGAGATATACACCAAAACGCCCCCCCAACTTCTGTTAAATGAACTCGTAGCTGGCTATTCTAACACCACCCTTTCATAGTTGTAGCCAATAAGTGAAGTCAAGGTTGAGACTGACAAGGGATCTGTTGGCCTCCAGGCAATAGCTAGAACCCATTGCAAAGCCAGAAAATGATTGTTTTTTCCTGCTTGTCTAAAAATCTCATAAATTGTGTGCAGGTCAGGAGACGTAGAACAAAAAATCACAGCAGGATCTTGGTAGGCAATTGTTTACTGTAAACAATTTCAGTTATGATTTTAATAAAAGTGTACATGCAGAGTTTTTTAAATTACTTGAAAAAATACCATATTATACATTTTATCTTTCAAATAATATTTGAACAGAAATTTAAATAACATGTACATGTAGCTTATTATGACATTACAATTTGTTATACTTGTCTAATTATGAAGAGTCAAACAAGTTTAAATTTTCCTGGGCTGTTGAAGAGGGCAATTTATTTGTCCAATTCATAGCCTGCTTAGACAACCTTCCCAATATGAAGCTTTTTACTTGTTTTTCTTGTAGTAAAGCTGCAATGCTAATCTCACATAACCAGAGTAAACCCCATTGAATTCAGTAGCACTTACTTTTGAGTAGACATGGTTAGGATTATGCTATAAATTAATGGGACTTTTGAGTGAACATGGCAAAGGATTGTGTTTGTGTTGTAAATCTTTTGTTCCCTCTCCAATCCTATTTTTAAAGCAATTAGGCAGGGCTCACCTAGGTGTCACTGCTTTTATTTTGTAGGAAACTAATACTGATTTTATTTTTAAATAAATGTTCTGCAATGACCAATTTGTTTTGACAATAAACCATTATATGGGGTGTATGTATTTTTACATCTCTAGTGTGTGTGTATAGAATCGTTCCAATAACACTGTGAAGTAGGGTTGGAAACCAAGGCAGCTCACAACAAGAAGTAAAGCCATTTAAAATCCAACAACCATAAAACAAATATAAAACAGTTGCAAAGCAGGTTAAAGTGACATGATTCTGAATTTTGGGTTGGGTGAGTGAAGTTCCTTATCATTTGAGGTTGCAGTCCTGTGCATGCTTCCCTGTTTAAGTAAGCCCCATTGAATAATTGGGACTTGCTTCTGAGTAAACATGCATAGGATTGCACTATAAATATCTTTACAGGTTGTGTAAATAAACATGTTTGACAGTCATGCTTACATAAATATTTCTTCATACTATGTCCCGATAAGTATCTGACTTGACACTATCGTTGTACATGATTATTTCCTCTACATTTTAAATGTGCCCTTCTTCCTTGGGGTGGTCATGGTCCCTCTCTGTTGTTTTCACTCTAAGGGGCAGATTAGGCTGAGAGATGGTGAGTAGCCCATGGTCACCCAGTAAACTTTGTAGGTGATTTCAATTTAGAAATTAATTAAAATGATTTATATGCAGGCAAAGTTTATGCAGATCCACATAATACATTTAAAGCACATCCAACTCTCATTTAAAGCACATGACTTCCCCCCAAAGAATCCTGGGAAATGTAGTTTCTCCCTCACAGTTACTGTTCCCACCACCCTTAAGAAACTACAGTTTCCATGATTCTATGGTGGGATTCACATGCTTCAAATGTGTGTTGAATGTGCTTTAAATGCATGGCGTGGATCTGCCCTAGGTAGGATGTGCATTCATTAGAATTGAAAACAACCAGTTTAAAAGATACTTTTTTAAAACAGGTGAAAGGCTGTAGCCCAGTGGCAGGGCACATGCTATTCATGCAAAGGTCCAAAATCCAATCTCTGGAAAAGACTATTGCCTGGAATTCTGGAGAGCCAATGCTAGTCCATGTCATCAGTATTGAGCTAGATGGTACCAAATAGCCTGTGTTTGTATAAGGCAGATTCTTTTGTTCCTAAAAGAGGAAAGAGACCCAAGGGCCACAGTTTACAGAAGGAATTAAAACAATAAAATTATTGGCAAAAACAGTTAAAGACAGGTATTTAAAAACATTCAAAATAATAAAACCAATAAAAAATAGATAAAAACATAGTAACTTCTACATGCCTGGGTAGGCATGCCTAAACAAAAATCTTTTTAGCAGGTGCCAAAAAGCGTACAATGAATGAGCCTGCCTAATGTCAATAGGCAGGGAGTTCCAAAGGGTAGGTACTGCCACACTAAAGGATGAATTTCCTACAAGAGCAAAACAAGTACTATGTGGAACCCGCAACATGAAAAGCACGCCTTGAACTTGGCCTAGTAGCAAATAGGCAACCAGTGCAGATTTCAGAGCACAGGTATTATGTGCTGATAGCATCTCACTCATGTCAGCAATCATGGCACAACATTCTGCACTAACTGCAGCCCCAGGGTCAGGTTGTGCTGCATGAGGATTTCTGGGTGACCTTGGCCAACTGGCTACCAGGATTAATTTAATTTTGGCTAGGAACCCTGACTAGTTGTGGGATGCTGAGTTTTTTGCCTTAATTGTAGGAAACTTGTTATGGTTGGTATGCTACTGCATTTAGGAAATCATCACTGTCTTTTGTTTTTGTTTTTCTATTTGCATTTCATTTACCTCTGACCTTACTCCCTTACATCCATAGAAGCAACAACAGTGTTTCCATGTGCTCAGCAAAAACCCCTTAAGCCCACTTATGATACACCTTGTTATTTTCATGATGGTTTGTTTCTTGCTCAATAGTGGTAAAAGAGAATTCCTGTTGTTTCCAAGCTACTGCCTGTGAAGGTAGACCAAACCATCTGTGTGTTTTCTCTCTGTCAATTATTACTCAATGGAATTGGGTTGGCTGTCAAAGTGAGTTTATAGCAGCCCACAGGGTAGGCAGAAAAGGGTAGAAAATCTTCTTAGTTCTTACTCATTTCTTAAATCTCTCTCTGCAGTGAAGGGTCAAGTCTGTAAAGAAGTTTAGAGCAGCCACATTAAAAAGCAGGCAGAACATTCTAGGCAGGGGGTTGCCTACCCTGCTATGATATCGATATATTTGCAGAGGATCCCTAGTGAAGTCTTATGAACAGCACAATCTGAACAATATCTACTCAGAATTAAGTCCTGTTGAGTCCTATGTGTTTAGAATTGCAGCCTTCAGGGATATCCATCTTTACTCCTGAGTGCTCCCATCTAATATCTCCACAACACTAGGCTTTCCCTTTACAATGGTCTTCTGGTGACTGGCCAGGTCTGAGGGCACTTAAACCCTTCATGCCAGAAGCAAGTAGGCTAGATGAAATGTTTCCTATCCAGGCTTCTTAAGCAGGTGAGAAGGAATGATCCTGTTGTGATGTTCCTGCTTATATTGTAAATATGGTAAGTGCTGTTTATATAGAAGATATATGGTAAGTAGACTGAAAGAGGAGGGAGCAGTACATGAGCAGTAGAATGCTGGATGATTGGCTGAGCGTTTGAATGGCTGGGAGTATAAATGGAAGAATGACAGTTGAATCTAGGAGGCTGTGGTTGAGGTGGTGTCTTGGAGAGGTTGAGAGAGAGGTTGGAGGTTTGGAGGTGGTGGTGCTAAGAGTGAGTCGGAGTTCTGAGGCAATTAGTAAAAAGTCAAGTACCTAACAGAATATAGATGAAACCATACGCTTGTGAAACATTCCTTAAGTAATCTTGTTATTTCTGATATTTAATAAATACTTATTTGGTTTACCAAAGGCCTGATCCTTGGCTGGGGAAATATACAGACCAGAAGGGAGGGCAAGGTAATTACCAAGGCTGAACAGAAACTGTATCTAATGGTGGCAGCAGTGAAGGGAGAGATTGTAACAAGTCATCTATCCAGAGCAACCCAGAGTTGTATGCTTTAAATATAAAGATACAAGGGGGTTGGGAACAGCATAGGCACACAGTCACAAAGTAACAAGCTATAGAGAGACTTAGGCAAAGTCTCTGGGAGTTTGGGTTACAGAAAGTGACTGGTGGTGCTGCCTAGCAGTGGGATCTAGTGAGATCTGTACTAGAGCTGTAAAGGTAAGAATAAACCTGACGTTTCTGTCTGCTGGTAGCCCCAAGTGAGAGCTTCACAGGTGGTGCTGGGGAAGGACGTCACACCTGTCCCTTCAGCTGGACCTGGGAATACCCTCATTTAATTTTCAAACATATTATTTTTAGTGGTATACTCCAAGCTACTGTGGTTAATGCTTAATGACATCACTAGGGCCCACCCTGTGACATCACTGGGGCCTGCCCCATGACATCACTAGGGCCTGCCCCTGAAATCTCAGGGTGTGGGATGCTTCTAACCTGGCAACCCTACTAGTTACCATAACAAGCAAGGAAACTAAACTCTTGACCCAACAAAGTCACTTAAACTTCCTGGGCCTAGATACATTAACCCTTTAGTGGCTTTTCCCTCTCAGTACAGCAGGTATCACTTAAAGATTGTTACTTATTCCAAAAAACTGAACAGTTAATTATAATCAATCCCACTAGGCCAGCCTTTACCATCTAGTGGGCCACTAGATGTTGTTGGACCACAACACCCATCAGCATCAGCCAGCATTGCCAATGGTCAGGAAAGATGGGAATTGTGGTCCAACAACATCTGGTGACCCACTAGTTGGGAAGTGCTGCATTAGGAGATACAGAATAGAAAAAAGGAGTCAGATTGCACCAGACATTTTTTGAAATGTAATTGCAGTACTGTGACTTCTGCCAAGAAGTTCACAAAAGCTGTAGAATATTGGTTCTCTTGCACTCCTGCAAACCTTTGACAATTCCTGATGGAGCTGCCAACTCCCTTAATTTGTTTCAGGAATTTGTGCAATACTTAGGAACCCCCTCTTCTAGGATGCCCACCTTAACATGGTGAGGCGGTTTGAGAGTGTCGAAGAAAGCCATCAGGAATCTAGACCAAGAGGCTAGACTCCTAGCAGGGGCACCAAGGCAAAATGGTCAAAGTTGAGACACCAAACTAAGATGCATCCAGACTCAGAAGAAGGCAGGGCCAGTTCTAAAGGGCAGCCAGGTGGGGCACAGCTCCCCTTCTGCAATCCACGGCAGGATTGCTGCCGTGGATAGCAGGGCAGAAGCTTCAGAGCCACCCGTCATTCACCTGCTTCACCTACCTTTCTCTCTGCTGTTTTTGCAGCTGCGTGCACTGTGCGTGCAGGTTTGCCATCAATCAAGATGGCAGCCGAGGTTTCCCTAAGGGGCTGAAGCCTCTGTCGCCATTCGGTTGATGGCAGCAATGTGAGCGTGTAGCACACATGCATGCCATCAACCAAGAAGGTGGCAGAGGCTTCAGCCCCTTAGGGAAACCTCGGACGCCGTCTTAATTAATGGCAAACCTGAGCGTGCAGTGCACGCCGCCGAAAAAACAGCACAGAGAAAGGTGAGTAGAGCGGCGGAATGGCAGGCAGCTTGGGATCTCCCGCCCTGCGATCCGCTGTACCAATCCTGCCGCGAATCGCAGAAGGGGAGTGCCAGGGCCTGGGGCAGGCTGGTGCCCAAGGCCCCCAGCATGCCTGGGCCCAGCCCTGGGGAAAAGAAATGGTAAATCACCTCTGAATATATCTTACCATGAAAACCCTATGAACAGAGTATCCAAAATGCAACACGAGATAGTGCTGGAAGATGAGACCCCCAGGTCAGATGGCACTCAGAAAGCTACTGGGGAAGAACAAAGGACAAGTACAAGTAGCGCTGTGACTGATGATGCAACTGGGTCAAATCCAAAAGGAAGCCTAGAGGCCAATGTGCACAGATGCAAAAGGAGAGTCCAGAGTTGTATGACGTACACATTAGAAACATGGAATGTGAGAAGCATGAACCAGGAAAAGTTAGAAATTGTCAAGCAAGAAATGGAACGTACCAACTTTACAATACTTGGCATGAGTGAATTAAGATGGACAGGAATGGGACATTTTCAATCAGGCAGCTGCAAAATATTTTATGCAGAAAATGAGAAATTAAGAAGAAACAGGGTTGATTTATTTATTTATTTATCTATCTATCTATCACATTTATATACCGCCCCATAGCCAAAGCTCTCTGGGTGGTTTACAGCAATTAAAAACATTAAAACCAAATATACAAATTTTAAAACACAAAAACACTTTAAAAACACAATTTAAATTTTTTTAAAAACAATTTAAAAACACACTTTAAAAATGAGAAGTGATGTAGCAAAAGCAATTAGGAGCTATAACAGAAGGTCTGAGTGATATCAATGACATTAAATGGGAAACCATTAAAATAACTATCATCCAAGTCTACGCTCCAACAGCAAATACAGAAGGAGAGGAATTGGAAAGATTTTACGCAGAAGTACAGGAAGAAACTGTTCACACACCAAAACAGGATGTGCTGATAATCATGGTGGACTGGAATACAAAAGTAGAAAACAGAGAAGAACTAGGAATTGTGGGGAAATGGGGCTTAGGAGATGGAAATGAAGCAGGAGAGAGACTTATTGAATTCTGTGAAGCAAATAATTAGTTTCTTGCAGGCACATTTTTTGAGCAAATTGTCAATTTAGGAATCAAATTGATTATATAATTGGTAGCAGAAGATGGAGAAGTTCCATACTTTCTGCGAAAACAAGACCAGGAGCAGACTGTGTACAGATCATGAACTGGTCATATCGAAAATCAGAGTAAAGCTAAAGAAGAAAAAAGCAATCATAATGCCAAAATACAATTTAAATATCCCAGAAGAACATAAAGATCAAATAAGGAACAGGTTTGAGGCTTTAAACTTAGTTGATAGGGAACCAGAAGAACTATGGAATGAAGTCACAGACATTATCAGGGAAGAATGAAAAAAGACAATACTTCTCGTTAAAACGAGAGAAAGACCTCAATGAATGACTGAAGAAACCCTTAAAATGGTTAAAGAAAGAAGGAAAGCAAAAGGAGACAGAAACATGGTCAGAACCCTAAATGCAATAATACAGCAACTAGTACGTAGGGCAAAGAGAGCAATTACAATAGTTATTATATAGAAAGAGAACAACAAAAAAGGTAGAACAAGGGCTCTATTCCAAAAGATGAGAGAAATGAAAGGGAAATTTAAACCAAGAGTAGGGATGTTGAATAATCAACTGACTGACCGAGATGAAAGGAAAGGAAGATGGAAGCAATACACTGAAGAACTCTATAAAAGAGATGTAAGGATGACAGATTCATTCATGGAGGAATCATATGATGAAGGACCAGGAATGTTAGAATGTGAGGTGAAAGCTGCTCTTAAAATACTTGGGAAAAACAAATCACCAAGAATAGATGGCATATCAATGGAGTTGCTACATATTACTGAGACTGAATCTGTCCAAATTTTGACAAAAATTTGTCAACAAATATGGAAAATTAAACAAGGCCCCACAGACTGGAAGTGTTCAATATATATCCCAATTCCAAAGACAGAGGATCCCAGGGAATGCAGTAATTATCGAACTATTGCCTTAATATCCCATGCAAATAAAGTAATGCTCAAGATTCTACAACAAAGGCCCTTGCAGCCTAGGGCTGAAATAAGAAATGGACAACAGCTGTTGGGTTTAAACAACGGGCCAATTTATTAAAATGAATTCAGTTATGCTAATGAACCTGCAAAGGGGAACTTAAGTGCAGAATCCTCCTGATGATACAGGCAAAGCCTTTTTGCAGCTGTAGGGCAACCAACCCCTGCCAGGGCAAGGGCCTGCCAATGTGCCACACCCTTGCCCAGGCCACACCCTGAAGGTGTGTAGGGGGGCCAACCTACATCACTGCCCTCCAGTGCCCTGAAACTCCATGCGGATGAGGCACGTTGGTCCCAAAGGTGGCCCGTATTCTGCCCCGGGCCATATAGCCCTGAGCTGCAGGCCTCCAGAGGTGCCTAAAGGTGTCACCTAGCTGCCCTTCCCCTTTTAACCTTTTCCCACACTTCCTTGCCACAGAAGGGGGACAAGTCTCAGTTTAGTCTTCCTTTACCCCACAGCTGAGCAGAATCTCACGCAATCCCCTCTGCAGGTCCGCCAGCAGGATGTCATTACCTATGTTGGTCCAATGAATGCTGTCTGGTCGAAATAGTTCCAACTTGTCAAGTCTTATCTCCAGGTGATGAATAACAAAACCACCAGAGTCCTTCAGTGCCTTCTGGATCTGCCTATTGACTTTCTTGCGGGTTCTATTCATCCTCCTGGGGTCACCCATGCAATTCCATTTCTTACGTGGTAAGATGTCAGACCACACTAAGTGCATCTCTGGCCAGTGACACTCAATGGCCCAGAAGTCACCACAAGCCTGCTTGATAAGGGCCTTGCCCTTCAACAAACCCAAGTCATTACCCCCAAGGTGAATGACGAGAAACTGGGGCATAGCCTGATCCAAAGCTGGCTGGAACAGCGTGTGGAGGAGCCCATCCCAGCTCATCCCTCGGCAGCCAAGCCACTGCACTGAGGCCCACTGACTAAGCCCAAGCTGCATGCCAAACTTTGCCGCCCTGTGGCCTGCCCAGAATACCATACCATGGCCGCAGAGGATGATGTGTGCCCGCTCTGCTCCACTCTAGTGGCCTATCAAGGCAAACAACAACAATTTAGAGTAAAAATAACAACATTTCAACAGCTAGCTTTCAGGATTCCAGTAAATGGTCTAAGCTTCGTAAGCATCCAAATGCTTTGTAAGCATTCCGAACACCATCTTCCCACCGCACATAGCTTCTCTTTCAAGAAGCCCAGGCGGGCGTCTGTACAGGCCACCCCTATCCAGAAGAAGTGCATCCCAAATTGTGGGGATCCACAACCAAGTTGCGAAGCACTGCCTTTGCCACCACCCAAAACTGGTACTTGTGTGTAAATAGGTACCCGTTCTGTGGTCCCCAGACCACCATCAAGCGCTGCAGAGCTGTTACTGGACAGAGCTCTTCCTGTCGGGAGGGGGATAGTATAATCACATATCCCTTCCAATGCTGGTCTGTCTTGGACCAATGCAGCTGTAGGTGAGCCTGTTTCGCCCTCCAGCTGAGGTCGGAAGCCAAGAGAGCAAGAAGGGAATGGTCTGTTTTAGACTTGCCACCACCTCCCTGATTTGAAAGGCCCCCCAAAATAAGAGTGAGGGCAGCCACGTGATATAGCAGTGCCTCAAAGGGGGAAGAACACAAGTCCTTCCACTGTCCCTGCAGGCCAAGCAATAGCTCTGGAGTAAAGAGGGGGGCGGGCATCGGGGGTGCCCGGGTGCTCATGAGTCCAACCCTCCAAAATTCAGCAAACTCGAAAGTCGCCTGAGTAATCCTGGGAGCCCTGCGCCTTGGCTAGAAAGGAGAGACCGGAGAGCTTACCTCAAATTGTCTTGACCCAAAGGCCCCTCTTTCTGCCCTCTACGCAGAACTCAATAAGGTGCTC
Organism: Rhineura floridana; assembly: GCF_030035675.1. Classification (NCBI taxonomy): domain Eukaryota; kingdom Metazoa; phylum Chordata; class Lepidosauria; order Squamata; family Rhineuridae; genus Rhineura; species Rhineura floridana. The sequence goes on from NC_084482.1 coordinate 148,540,190, forward strand.
CACAGGGATGGGCCACTCATGGGCGTAGCCCCTGGCCTCCCTGAAAACTGATAGCTCCCTACTTGCTCTCTGATAGCTGGCCATAGTGCTTGGTACAACAGACAGGCCTATGGCCCTTTCCAATTCGAGTCTCCAGTCTCCCATAGCACTGGGGGAACCATGTCCAGCTGAGCCCTTACAAACGGCACCAGCTGGCGAAATCTCTCCATCTGATTCCGTGATAGAGCTTCAGCAATACTGTTGTCAATACGTGGAACATGGTGCGCCAGGAACAAAATATTATAGCAGAGACACTGCAGCACAAATGAGTGCACAAGGCGCATGACATTGGAGTTTCTCAAAGACATGGTGTTGATTACATGTATTGTAGACAAGTTGTCACACCAAAAGTGAACTGAGGAGTTACACAACCTGTCTGGCCAGAGGTGCACTGCCACGACAATGGGAAAAAACTCTAGAAAGGTGAGATCTTGGGTTAACCCAACCTGAGCCCAGGCCTGCAGCCAGCTGCTGTGACACCATGAGTCATTGAAAATAACCCCAAAACCAAAACAGCCTGAGGCATCCGAGTGCGTCTGTAGGTCAGCCTCTAAAGGTGGTCCTTTCTCCAGAGGAAGACTCCATTCAAGTCCCAGAGAAAAGTAGACCAGACTGTTAGGTCAGCTCCAATAGTGGCAGAAACCCATATGTGATGCTGAGGTCACGATAAACCGCCCATGGCATCATATACGAGCATCAGAAATGCACGCCCGGGTGCTATAACCGTGCACACAAAGTTCATATGGCCAGCCAATTCCTGGAGTGTGGACAGTGTAACCTTTCTAGACATAACCACACCCAGGATTTTCTCTTGCAGAGCCGCCAGTTTGTCCTGAGGTAGCCTACAGCACTAGGCCACGGCATCGATCTCAATGCCCAGAAAAGTGAGAGCAGCAGATGGACTGTAGGACTGTAGCAGTAGTTTTCTCAGCTGCAAGAGGAACACTGAGGTTCCTCTGACAGCGTGGCAAATGGGTCCATGAAGGCCTTACATACTCCAGAACCTGCTGGGCCTGCAAACAGGAAATCATCCAAATAGTGTACGGCCGACTGCAAACCTGCCTGTCTCTTAACTGCCCATTCCAGGAAGGAGCTGAAACACTCGAAAACCGAACATGAGATTGAGCAGCCCATAGGCAGTGCCCTATCAACATAATATTCGCCCGCGAAGGTAAAGCCCAACAATTCAAAATCCTGAGGGAAGATAGGGAGGAGACGGAAGGCAGATTTGATGTTGTATTTTCGCATGAGAGCGCCAATCCCGCAATCCCTAACCATCCGTACCACACAGTCAAAGGATGTGTAGCAGACAGAACACAGGTCCTGCAGAATAAAGTCATTAACCGACCTACCTCGCAGGTAGGACAAGTGATGTATAAGGCAAAATTCGCCTGGTGCTTTCTTAGGGACGATGCCCAGCAGGAAGTCTCTGAGCGAAGTGGTGGGCGGTGCAGGAAAGGGCCCCAACACTCGACCCGCCTGCCTTTCTTTTTTTATTTTTTCTTGCACTATCGTCTCCATGCCTCCCACCGACTTAAGGTTGTGAGACATGAAGGCGTACCTGGGACCCAAGTAAGAGATCTGAAAACCAACCATGAAGCCTTCCAACAAAAACTGTGCATTCTGAACTAAGGGGTAATGACTGAGTAAGCGTTGGAGCTCAGGAAGCTCAACTGAGCTGGGGACCTTTTCCTTGAGCTGTACCAGCAGGTCCCCATTTCCTTGGGCCGGTAGTGTCCCGGTTCCTGCTCCTGAAAGGCTGGCCCCTGGGGCAGCTAGTGCAAGAGTGGGGGGCCCCACATATTGCACATTTATGTCTGAATTTGCATGGGTTCCGACTGCAGAAACCACGGAAGCTAAACTCCCAGCAGAGCAGGCAGGATTGAACCCCCTGCCCCACGGGCCTGCGGGGAGAAGTTGCTGCTGACTGTTTAGCCAGGAAGTGGCCGCTGTCCATCCTGTCCCCGGCCACGGGCCTGGAACGTGACATGAACTGCAGCCACAGGTCAGCCTCCTTCTTATCCCAGGGGAGGGACGTATTGAAAGCCGCCCTCATACAAAACGCCTTGTCATAGGCCAGGCAAGCCGCCCCTTGGAAAGCGATAAATGATATCCAGATATTTAATAAGGACTGAGCCCTTCTGTGGCTGCTTCTGTATCACCACTCCCATATATGTCAAACACAGGATGCACTTTTCTTCGTTCACCACAAAGCCCAGGCTCTTCAGCCAACTCAGGGTAAGTAACATGTCCTCCCGACACAGGGATTTCGAAGGGGCCTTCACCAGGACGTTATCCACATAAAGGTGGATACAGACTCCCATAGTGTGAAGAAACGCAGTAACCAACATCATCAGTCCTCTGGAAGTGACAAAGGCCAAAGAAATTGACTGTACTTATGTATTTAAGTTTAGATTATTTCTTTTGTAATATTGAATTTATTTTATGTTTGCTAAATTGTTTATTTTTGTCTTATTTGAATGTATTGCTATGTTTTGTAAACTGACGTCTCTCCCCAACCCCAGTGCTTTTACTTTGGGTGTTTGTTGTAAGCCACTTTGGGCACAGTACACTGTGGAAAGGTGGCATATCAATAAACTCAATCAATCAATAAAAAAACCACAGTCAAGCAGCCAGCCCAGGTACATTCTATGCGCTGCTGCTTGGGTTTATCAGAGTCCTTCTCTTTCCCTTTGTCCTTATCTTCTTTGACTGGCTCCCTATATAAAACGGAGAAGAGGATCACATATTCCCCTTTCCAGATTTTTTTTCTTTGGTAGCGGGGAGCAAGTGACAACCTAAAGGGGCTGAAGTTTCCCAAAAAGGTATAGCACCCTCCTTGACAGAGCCAAGAGAGTCAGCTGCGTCTGCAGGAAGAGTGGCAGATAGGGAGGACGAAGTCCCCCCTCTGTCGACGTTCCTGGAGAGAACTGCAACACCTGTTCACAACCCTCCAATAAGGGAGGCTGTTGTTGTGGCATGTTACCCCCAAGCTCAGGTGAAAGCCCTGATTGTTGGTCTACCTCCACTCTAGACTGAAGAGGAAAAGCCCAGGCATGTCCCATCCCCCCATATGGGGACCCCAATGGGGGCCAGGTCCATTGTGGCCAACCCCATTGGCATGTGGTCAAAGAAGACTCACCCAAAGACTCATCTACCGTAGGCTCCCATGAGAACTGCAGGGTGGTAGCTATTGGTGGTCCTGTGCTGGGAGTCTTTGGACCAGCCCCGCTGGGCCCAGCCTCGGGTGCATCCAGTCAAGGTAGGATGGAATCAATAGCAGCCTTGTTAGTCATAGAATCATAGGATAGTAGAGTTGGAAGGGGCCTATAAGGCCATCAAATCCAACCCCCTGCTCAATGCAGGAATCCAAATCAAAGCATTCCCAACAGTCCCTAACCCTAATCCTAACTCGCCACATGCCATGCCTGCCCGTGGGATAATTTGGCCAGTGGCACCTTTGCGCTCATTGATGCAAGCTGAACAGAAGGCACAGCCTGCTGAGAGGCCACACCCTCTAAGGCTTCTAGATGCGCCAGGATGGCCGTCCAGGGCGGCCCCTCCTCCCCTTCCTCATCTAAAAGAATTGGGGGAGAGTGCTTACTAACCGACCTAGGGGCCTTGCCCTTCCCCTTAGGCCCACCCTGCACCTTTTTAGGTAGCATCTCCCAATCTGGGATTGCTGGGCCCGGGCTGAGGCCTTGCCGTCAAAGCGGCTACTGTCTTAAATTAAGGCAGGGGTGGTGAGGCCTGGCGCCTGGTTAGCCACCAGGCCCTTGCCCTAGCACAATCTAGGGGACCTGTTGCATGGGCGGCTTCTGCATGCAGCCCACCCGCCCAAGGGCCTCTCACCTCCCCCAAGGTCTAACGGGGCAGGCCTGCGACTTCTAAGCAGGCTCTGAGACCTTGTCGCCAATGCAACTACTGTCTTAAATTAAGGCGGAGGTAAGGCCTGGCGCCTGATTAGCCACCAGGCCCTGGCCCTAGCACAGCCTAGGAGGCCTGTTGCGCCTTCTGCATGCAGCCCACCTACCCCATAGGCTCTCGCCTCCCCCAAGGCCTAACGGAGGCAGGCCTCGTGCTTTGTGAGCTGACTCTGAGGCCCTGCCGCCAACGTGGCTATAGTATTCACGCCAGTGTTGTTCGATCTACACTGGCTTCCAGTTGTTTTCCGGGCCCAATTCAAGGTGTTGGTATTAACCTTTAAATCCCTATACGGTCTCGGCCCAGTTTATCTAAAGGAGCGCCTACAACGCCACCAATCATGCCGCCTAACAAGATCGGCCACACAAGGCCTTCTCTCAGTCCCGCCAACCAAAGCAGCTAGATTGGCGGGTACTAGAGAGAGGGCCTTTTCAGTGGCGGCCCCCACCCTCTGGAACTCCCTCCCACAAGATCTTCGGCACATCTCTTCCCTGAATATGTTCCGCAAGGCCTTAAAGACCTGGCTCTTTCAACAGGCTTTTGGGATTTCTGGGGAGGCTTAATATTTTTTGTTTACATGCCTCCCATTATGTATTGTTTGTTTTATAATCTATACTATTACACTGTATTTTTTGTATTGTATTTTGCTATATTTATTGTATGTACGTCGCCTAGAGTGGCCACTGGCCAGATAGGCGACACATAAATTAAATTTATTATTATTATTATTATTATTATTATTATTATTATTATTACTACAAATGCAGGGGGGATGAGGCCTGGTGCCAGATCAGCCACCAGGCCCTAGTGCTAGCACGCCCTGGAGGCCGGCTGCGCTACTAAAAACCAATGGGGGGAACTGTTAAATAGGCCCCATCGTGACCCGAAAAGGCTCCTGCACATGCTCACTGCCCCCCAAACCGAAATAAATTGGGGAAATGCAGCCCAAAGACCACCTCGCCTGTTGCAGAGGGGCGAGGCCCCGTGCCTGATCGGCTACCAGGCCCTGGCGCTAGCACGGTCTAGGAGGCCTGCTGCACTATTAAACACCAATGGGGGGCAACTACTAAATAGGCCCCGCCATGGCCCGAAAAGCCCACACACACACTTGCTGCCCCCCCAAAGAGAAATAAATTGAGAAATGTGGCCCAAAGACTGTTTTGCCTGTTGCCGGTTGTGCTCTGCTGCCCCGTCTGTCCGCAATGCCAAAGAATTGGAGAAGGGCGGCGAGGAGGTAGCATGGGCCTGAATCCGCTCAGTCGCCCCACCCCACTGCAGTGTGCCACATCAGTGCATCTGCGCTGTGCGCACACACACCCCTCAACAAGATGGCAGCATGGGATTCGGCCGCAGCCACAAAGCTCGCCCCACAACCTGGTAAGTCCCGGGGTGCAGAATGGGATTACCATATATGGAGCAAGAAATACCAGATGTCCAAGCTGGATTTAGAAAAGGAAGAGGTACAAGAGATCATATCGCAGACATACGTTGGATAATGGAACAGACCAAGGAATTTCAGAAGAAAATCACCCTGTGCTTGCTTTATAGATTACAGCAAAGCCTTTGATTGTCGATCATGAAAAACTATGGAATGCTTAAAAGAAATGGGGGTACCACAGCATCCGATTGTCCTGATGCGCAATTTATACTCTGGACAAGAGGCTACTTTAAGGACAGAATATGGAGAAACCAACTGGTTCCCAATCAGAAAGGGTGTGAGACAGGGGTGTATTTTATCACCCTATTTGTTTAATCTATAAACAGAACATATCATACAGAAAGCGGGACTGGACCAAGATAAAGGAGGTATGAAAATTGGAGGGAGGAATATCAATAATTTAAGATATGCAGACAATACCATACTACTAGCAAAAACCAGTAATGATTGGAAATGAATGCTGATGAAAGTTAAAGAGGAAAGCACAACAAAAGCAGGACTGCAGCTGAACGTCAAGAAGACTAAAGTAATGACAACAGAAGAATTATGTAGCTTTAAAATTGACAATGAGGACATTGAACTAGTCAAGGATTATCAATACCTTGGCACAGTCATTAACCAAAATGGAGACAATAGTCAAAAAATTAGAAGAAGGCTGGGACTGGGGACGGCAGCTATGAGAGAACTAGAAAAGGTTCTCAAATGCAAAGATGTATCACTGAACACTAAATTCAGGATCATTCAGACCATGGTATTCCTTATCTCTATGTATGGATGTGAAAGTTGGACAGTGAAAGAAGAGGATAAGAGAAAAATTAACTCATTTGAAATGTGATGTTGGAGGAGAGCTTTGCAGATTCCATGGATCTCAAAAAAGACAAATAATTGGGTGTTAGAACAAATTAAACCAGAACTGTCACTAGAAGCTAAAATGATAAACCTAAGGTTATCATACTTTGGACACATAATGAGAAGACATGATTTACTGGAAAAGACAATAATGCAAAAACAGTAGAAAAAGAGGAAGGCCAAACAAGAGATAGATTCATTCCATAAAAGAAGCACAGACCTGAACTTACAAGATCTGAACAGGGTGGTTTACAACAGCTACTACTGGAGGTCGCTGATTCATAGGGTCGCCATAAGTCGTAATCCACTTGAAGGCACATAACAACAGCAGCTTAGGAACCCATGCAGATCTGTCCAAATATCAACCAGTGCCACAAAAGAAACAGAAAGCAAACTGAATTCCCACTTACGGTTTCACTTCAGTGAAGCTAGTAACATTGGAACTGGTTTTTTGAAATGTTAAACAAAAATAAATTTACATACTGTGTGCAGTACAGCAGTATTTTGCTCAAAGTAGAGAATTTAAAATACATGCTAAGCAGCTATTCTATACAAGGCTATGGCTTTACACTATTTACTCTTTCCCATTCTACAGTATTTGGTGCAAGTACTACATTATCCCAAGAATAGTTTTAAAAGGGAATTTTAAAAACACACAAAACCACCACTTTATGTTGCATTTTTTCCAGCATAGATTGTTGTCTACATATTTAAGAAAAAGATCCTGTGTGAAATTGCACTAAACAGAGCTTTACTTAGCAAGCACAAATTAGAAAAAACACCACATGCCAGAGTGCCCCTTACTGGGAATGCCATTTCCCATTCACCCACAAGACCCCAATTTCCATTAATTTGTCTTGCAAAAGATCTACCACTATTCTCTTTTATAACCAAAAAGATAGCTATGTGGGGGACACATATTGTTACACTAAAAGGCATCCAGGGCATATCAAAGTAGATTGTATTTTCATCCTTGTTGTTACATATACAGCCTGTATACATCCATTTCTGCACTGGGCAGAAGGACTGGGAAATGGCTGCTATCATTATCTACTGGAAATTAGACAACAGCCATTGTGTAACCCACTAGAAGTTGAAGTCATTCCAGAAGTTAGCTTCTTGGTACCCTGCTGATTAATCTCAACTTGAAAAGGAGAATATGTTTTCCACCAATCACGTGTATTCAAGGATATCTTCTTTGGCTGCGGCATGTTTACTTTGCTGCCATTAATGATTGCTCCTCTGGCTTTCAGATTCTGAAAAATACTCTGCACTGATTAGAAAGCCTAGCAAGAATTGCACTTATGTTGCTTTGTCAAAATTGTTGTGAAGGAGAAGCAGCAATGGGAGCTAAAGGTATCATCAGCCAGGAGGATCCAAGGGTATAAGCAAGGGCTTAGGCATGGCTGAGGAAATTTCTCACTTTCCTTTAAACAGCAAAAGCTCAAGCTATATCACAAACTGATTTCAAAGCTCTTTTCTGTTTCAACAGAAGCGGTCTATGTGATGTTCCTATATTAATGTATATATGGTAAGTGTTGGTTGTTTAGAAGATACATGGTAAGTGGAGTGAAAGAGGAGGGGGAGTGAATGGGCAGTAGAATGCTAGATGATTGGCTGAGTGTTTAAAATGGCTGAACATATAAAAGGAAGAGTGAGAGTGGAATCGTGGTGGATGAGGTAAAACTGAGTGGGTTGCTTGGTGGGGTTTAGAGAGTTGTTTACCAGGAGGGAGGTGGAGTTCGGATTAGTATTGAGTAAAACCATATGCTTATGTGCCTTAAGAAGAAATCTTGTTAATCTTGTTAGCTTTGTTATCTGTAATAAATACTTAATTTGGTTTACCAAAGGCCTGATCCTTGGCTGGGGTTTCACAGACCAGAAGGGAGGGTAAGGTAATGACCAAGGCTGAAGGGGAACTGTAACAAATGGTGGCAGCGGTGAAGAGAATAACAATACCAGTATTCAGAGTCTCTGGGAATACTAGTATTGGGACGTTACTGGTGGTTGCCTAGCAGGGGGATCTGTTGAGATCTGTGCTAGAGCGGGGAGAGAAACCATAAGAGAGAGCGGTCCGGACTGGTGGAGTCCCTGGTGGTGCCTAGTGACAGGCAGTAGCCACGCACAGGTAGGAACCTGACAGGGAGAGCCAGGGAAGGACGCATCACAGTCCACATGGCATGGAGAGGCACTATTTGAGTCCTTGAAGCCTAGCTGCTCCTAGGATAGTTGAAGTGGCTCTCTGGATCACAGATACTCTGGTGCACAGGCCCAACATGCAGTTTTACCTTGCAACTGCCACAGCCCTCCAAAATGATCTCTCCAAGCTGGGTGAAAGAGCAACTAAATAGCAAATCAGGCAATTGGGGCAATAAAAATTGTAACTTCACCTATATACTGATGGGGTCTAAACCAACCAGTAAACAGAGCTTAGTGCCATGGTGAACAGCTCAATAAAAATGCTAACCCAGTATGAGCAGCAGTGAAAGACAAATTCTGTACTAGGGATTATTAGAGGAAAGAATGAAAATAAAGCTGCCAGTATTATATGACCCTATGGAAGGGCCACATTTAGTATACTTTTCAGTAGTGGCTCCCTGTTTGTGAAATGCCCCCCCCACCCCGTGAGGTGCATCTGTCTCCCTCATTATTGACTTTCAGGAGGAATTTAAAAACATTCTTGTTTACCCAGACATTTGATGGCTAGAGGAGACTGTTCCTAGCTACCTGGAAATCACTGGATGGAAGAATGTTTTTTCTATAACTGTTTTTCAAATGTTTTATCTGTAACTGTTTTTAGATTGCTATGCTGTTGTTGCTGTTTAAATGTTGTATTGATATGTTTGCTGCCCTGGCTCCTTCAAGGGAAGGGGAGCAAATATAAATTGAATAAATAATGAATAACATTGTGTACTGTTTTGGCCACCTAAAGATCTCAGGGTCCAAGTAGGTACATATGTGAGAAGGTGATCCTTTAGGTAACTTGATCCTAACAAGAACCCTCCATGTTCAGAGGCAATATGCCACTGAATGAATAGCCACTGCTGGCAAGCAAGAGCAAAAGACTGTTGTCTTAATGCCCCAATGTTGTTTCCTAGAGCCCAGCTGGCCACTATAAAAACCAGGATGCTGTATTAGATAATCCTGTGGCCAGATTCAGGAGGGCTCTTGTGTTCTTATGCACACAAAAAAATTCCAAATAGTTTTATAAGGTTTTGAGGCAAGAGACCGAACAGTCACACCATTTTTCTCTAAGCTGCTCAAAATGCTCAGTAAACTCTTTTTTAATGAAAACTACAACCCACTTGCATGCACCCAATGAGAAGTATTAGATAATAGCAAAGAAAATGCTTTCTGTGCATCTTTCTCCCAGTAACATTTTTCTCCTGTTAGTCTGTTCTGAGAATTTTTCCACTTAAGAATTGAGTTTATTTCCATTTTTATTTGCCTCTGGAACCTCTTTTCCTTTTGTCACAAGACCTATTTTTCTGAAAGCATGTATGTGAGATCACCTTCTAGACTGCCATCATGTTAACCATTGGAGAACCATGTTTTGTAGTCATTTCTGGGCGTGCAGTACAAGGGCTGCTATGCTGTGTGACTCATCTTCTCCATGAGAAACCTCAGCTTCACAGGATCTTTGCCCATTTCCTTTAAAGCAACTAATTCCAAGAGCTTTAGAATCCCATGCAATTGATTCCATTATAATAACTCATATCTACTCCTGTTAGGAACACAGTAGACAAAGCAAGATATTAAATATGAAATTGTTCTACAGTGTTCCAGCACAGGAACTTTTAAGTTCAGCAAACACTACTGCTTTGCTGCACCTACCATAGCATCTAGAACACATGAAGATAATATTCTCTTAGTACATCTTCATTATAAATCTCAACTGAGGATTAAATATAGAATTAGTTATTACAACACACTACCACTTTAAAGAGCATTTGACAGAGGAGGCAAAAAACCTTTATTGTTTTAGTGGCCCATGAAATAAATCTTAAGCTGCTATTAACATGTAAGCGTTAAGCAGGGGTTTAAATGGCACCATGTAAAGCAGGGGTTGGGGAACCTGTGGCCCTCCAGATGTTTCTAGGCTACATCACTGAATGTACCATGCTGGCTGGGGGAATGTAAGAAATTGAGTCTCCCAAAGATCTACACTGTGTAATTTAACAAAACAACATTTATTAATTTGTGAATCACCTTTTACATGTGCCTCATGGCAATTTACAATCATAACATAAAAACAGCACAAGACACAACTAAAGATAGATTTTAAAACAATTTAAACAATTTAAAGAAACACACCTAAGGCAGAGATCTTTTCATACAGCTGGAAAAGTATGTCAAAACAGAAATGACCTCAATTGTTTCCAGAGAGTATAGTTAGTGGGTACCTGTCATATCTCAACAGGGACGCTGTTCCACAGAATAAGGGCAGCCACACTGAAAGCGTTGCTCTGAGTTATTGTAGAGCAGGTGTCTAATATTTTTTGGGACTTTGAGGATAAACCCTCCTGCAGCACACAGTGGCCTACTGGGTATAGAAGGGCGGTCTCTCAGGTGTAAAAGACCCAGAGCTATATAAGGCTTTACATGTTAGTACCAAAACTTTAAACTTGGCCTGGTAGCAGTTAAGGGTGATCTAGAGTTGGGGGTGAGGAGTAGGGTGGTCAGTGACACCAAATTGTTCTGGGTAGTAAAAACAAAAAGGGTTTGCAAGGAGCTCCAAAAGGATCTCTGAAAAGTGGATGAATGGGGGTTTAAAACAGCAACTGCAATTCAGTGTAAACAATTGTAAAGTGATGCATGTTGAGGCAAAAAAAGCCTAACTTCATGTATATGTTTAAGGGATCTGAGCTGACAGTGACCTGACAGTGACCTGACAGCAATGAGATCTTGCAGTTGTGGTGGACAGCCTGATAATGTTGACCCAGTACAATGAAAAAGGTGAATTCCATATTAGGGATCATTAGGAAAGGGATTGGGAAAAATCATAATGCCATTATACAAATCTATGGTGTGACCATACTTGGAATACAGCTCTGGTCAGTGTACTAGGTGGAGATGTTGGGGACTTTCTAAATGCAAAGCATGTGCTCTACCACTGAGCTTCCCAAAGGATGAATAACAACACACAATCTGGCTGCACATGCATGTCATATAGAACATTCAGACTGCATAGTAACCATCTTAAGAATTTATCTCAGTTCATCCTCCCTTACACCTGCCTTGCCTTCTCCTTTCAAGGGGACCCTATCATCATCCTAATTTTTCCTTCTTCAAGGTTTCAAAGACAGAATCCAGCTGTCTTAATACTATTCACAATTCTAATGTTCAGATTAGGGGTAAAAACTGAATTTTCCTGGGACTAAAATAATGTGCCAAATCTTGAACCTTTTCCACATTACTAGTTTTGCCAGGATGGTTGTGCCTGTGCCTGTCTGGGCATCCCTCAGAGATGTCCATCTTACATGCACTGATATGTGAATGGAAGTGGAGCATTCCCTACAAGCACACAGTAAACAGGCATGTGTGGCTATAAGAACCTGGCTAAATGAATAAATTATAACTGTTACCCTGACAATGGCACAATACAACTATAAATGTGTATTTAACAAGATGGCACCTTTTGCACCTGAAGCTTGTCCAGCTTAAATACTCCTACTTTTAAATAAACAACAGTATTATGGCCAAGATATGTTAAGTGAATTATGTTGCAACCTACACTGCAGATATTATAACATTAAAAACATTCACAGTGGGAACAATTCTCCAATCAGAATAAAGCAAGAATAAACCTGGAGAAGATTGGAGACCTGCAGTTTTTAAATCTGTGATCAGGAAGGGTAAGTGGTAATAATTTACTAAAGACTGACATGCCATATCGTTACTTGTAAAACCCATGCTACTGACAGAGTGCTATCATCTTGCAAAAGGGACAAAAACTAAAAACACATTGAAATTCTGGCTTTGCTCATTAGAAAACCTGGCATAATATAGTAAAAACTGACACAAATTCAAGGCCAAGTTGTTGTTGTTATTTTAAAGCATTTTCCCACAGGTTCCTAAACCAGTCCTGTAATCAGCTACTATATACAGAAGGCAAGAATCTAATCTCCCTCTTTCCAACTTCTAGGTCTACAATCTGTTCTCAAAACAAACAAGCAACTTGTTATATAGACTTAAGGAACCCAAATTCCCAGCAGAGTAGCAGTGGAACAGTAAAGTAGATGAGCACCCATCCCCTTTTCCACAAATCTGTCCAGCACTGCTTCAAAGGTGTGTGTGTGGGGGGAAGCAAATTCAACAGGGACAGCCAAAGGCTGCATACACACAATATTTTATTCTAGAATCAATGGAGACTGGGTACTTTTTTTTCTAAGTAGTCCAAACACAATCTAGATTGTGGAGTACCTTGGTACTTCAGTGACTTGCATGTAATGAAACAGGAGGGTTGGCGGCTGGAGCATGGGTGGTATAAATGTCAGCTGAACATGACTAAACATGGGTAAGATTGCAACATTGTGCCTATCACATGGCAGAGGTGGCAGTGAAGAAAGTCTGCTTCTCTTCCACCACTGCATCCACAAGTAGCCGCCCTGCAGAGCTTTTCTGAGTGGCAAATGGGTTGTGCCACCTGGCCAAGACAATATTGCTCCGACACCTTCAGAGGCCTGCTGTAACAACTTTGGATGGCCCTTTAGGGACAGAATTGCTCAGATTCAAACAGAGTTGGATGCCACAGTTAGAGCAAGTTCAATGGAGGCATCTGTGCCTTCTGTACTGAATTGGTTCTGATTATTACAGTCTGAGGATATGAACAAGCTGAAGTCCAACTGACAACCTGCCTCCTTGACCCTTGCCCATCTTGGCTTCTTAGAGCTAGCCATAGGGGGCTGACCAGGTGGGTCCAGGGAGTAATTAATGCTTCACTGGAAGAGGGGGAGGTCTCATCTGCTTTGAAGGAGGCAATGATGTGTCCCTTTCCTTAAGAGGACCTCACTGGACCCAACTATAAACAACTATATCCCAGTGGCAAATACCCATTTTTGGGCAAGGTGATCAAAAGGGTGCTGGCAGTCCAGCTTCAAGGCATGGATCCATTCCAGTCCAGCTTCAGGCCTGGCCATGGCATGATACTACCTTAGTCACCCTGTTTGATAACATCTGCGAGTGTGAACCTGCTCGTTCTCCTTGATCTCTTGGCAGCTTTTGATACTGTTGACCATGGTACCCTTTTGGAGAGTCTCAGGGAGGTGGGGGTTAAGGGCACTGTGCTTCAGTGGTTCCACTCATACCTCTGGAACTGCTTCCCAAAAATAGTTATGGGAAACTACTGTTCGGCTCCATGGGAGTTTTCCTGTACTATTCCGCAGATTTCCATCTTGTCCCCCATGCTATTTAACATCTATATGAAACTGCTGGGAGATGTCATCAGGAGATTTGGAGTAAGGTGTAATCAATATACAAATTACAACCAACTCTATCTCTCTGTTCCACCTGAATCAGGAGAGGCACTTGACTGGCAGTTGGGCCTGTGCTTGGAGGCAGTGATGGGTTGGATGCGGGCCAATAAACCTAGGTTAAATCCTGAAAAGACACAGGTGTTATGTGTCTGCAGTTCTTATGTCCAAGAGGTGGGGAGACAGCCTGTTCTAGATGGGGTTGCATTCCCCTGGAAGGAGCAAGTCTGCAGCTTGGGAGTACATTTTCACTGGAGGCTCAGATGGCCTCAGTGGCTAGGAGTGCCTTTTTCCAGCTCTGGCCCCTTTTGGACAGAGGAGATGTTGATGATCAATTTTAAAATAGAACATTAAAAGCAATTTAAAAACAACCTAAAATCTCAAAATAGGGTGGGTTCTAAAAATACACGTCTCAGGTTTCAAAGGCCAGGGTAAAGAGATGACTTTGCCACAGGAGTTTATACTCTGGTAACTTCCAGATTGGATTATTGCAATGTGCTCTACATGGAGCTGTCCTTGAAGACAACTCTGAAACTTCAACTGGTCCAAAATGCAGCAGCCACATTACTGGCTGTGGATCCCTTTAGGTCTCATATAACCTTTGTTTTTATAACTCTTGTTTTAAAACAGGTGCATTGGTTGCCCAGTCGTTTCCGGGCCCAATTTAAGCTGCTTGCATTAGTGTTAAAGCCCTAACAACTTAGGTCCCAAATATCTGAAAGACCGCCTCCTTCCCTGCAGACCCTCTTGGGTATTGAGATCAGCAGAGGGGGCCCTTTTGGTAGTTCCACCGCCATCAAAAGCTGGTGGGGCTGGCCCGGGAGAGAGCATTCTCTGTGGCGGTCCCTACGTTGTGGAACTCTCTCCCCACTGAGATGTGTCTGGCAACTTCATTGTACAGGTTTAAGGCAAATGCCTCATTACCCTGGCCTTTGACACCTGAGGTGTATATTTTTAGGACCCACCCTAGGTTGTTTTTAATTGTTTTTAAAACTGTAATTTAAAATTGTTGCAATGTATCCTGGGACTTTTGGATGAAAGGCGGTTTATAAATAAATTGCAACAACACCAGATCTATTGCATATTTTTACCCCGAAAAGCACTTCTTGAGATGTAGTGCTGGTCTTTGCGCATAATAAATGATTGATTGATCGATCGATTGATTGATTGCACTTCCTGAGAACTGGTTTCATTCCAAAAATTAATGCTTATTTCAGATTGATTCTGCATTACCCCTCAGTGTGTCCATTTGAAAACAGATGTAAGTGGTCCTGGCAATGGGGTTTTTTTCTATACCTGCTGAATGGAGTTGTGGGTGGGTGTACATTACAACCAGTTTGCAATAACCACTTCTTTCTTCATTCACCTGGAGTGTGTGCAAGGAGGAAAAGGCATGGATAGTCTTCTTGGAAGTGGGGCAACAGCACCTCCTGTTTTGTTCTTTTGTTTATGTTCCAGAAGGGAGATAGAGTTAGGATCCTCCAGATGGCTAGGCTTGACTACCTTTACCTGTGATGCTCTGACTGACTTCCTTCCATTAGACAGTTAGACTGATATGCTTAAGGAAGCTTATCTGCCCCTCCTCCTTCCGCCCTTTCACTCTTCTTTTTCGGCTTTCCAAGAGAGAGGAGACACCTTTGTCTCTGCTCTCTCTGTCCTGAGCCATGAGGGCAACTCCCACATCTGGGTGTTGCGCCTCCAACTTAGTTAGTTAGAACTAGGTGTGCCTTTCCTATCTACTATGTATTTCTATAAATAAAATAGCTTTTCTTATTTTACTAAGTCTTAAGTCTCAGTGATCTCAATGCAGGGTAAAAGCCTGCTTTCTTAGGTAAACGCACACACTGACACACAGCATCTCAGACCGTAGACAATTTCTGCTAATATATATACAAATTTACACAACAAATCTAATGAAGGGGAGGGTTTTCAAATGCATATAAAGTAACCACACCCACCCTTGTGGACGATAGCTTCTAGAATCAAATTAGACTGAAAGCAGCATATTGAAGACAAGCATGAACAATTCCAGATTGAGTAAAACTACATTTATCTGATACAAGCCACTTAGTTTCCCTTCTGACCTAGCAGGATTGGATTCTGGTTGGTGGGACTTACCACAGCTGCACTCCCAATTTTATCATGCTCCAGTACATGATAAACAGATAACATGTGGATGAATAACATATCTCACAACCATTGAAAGCTTGGGTATCACTCATTCTGATTTGTACAGACTTCTCTAAGAACACTTAATTTCCAATACTGGAGATGAACCCTCCAATGGACCATAGCAGCCTGACATATCCACAGGCCTTCTAAGCAGGTACAAATGCTCAGAGGGTTCACTTCCAAGAGAGCAAATGGTCCTGTACAAAGTTCTTATACAAGACAAAACTCTGTTAGGAATGAAACACAGCTTGCACAATAATAAGTGAAAGCAGAACGTAAGCCTGATGCAGAGCCGCCCCTAGGCACTGGGAAGTGGGGCAGCTGCCCCGGGCCCCACGCTTTGGAGGCCCCCGCGCTTGGCGATCTGCTCACCAGCCGGCTCCTCCCTCCCTGCCTGCTTGACTTCACCACGCCAGGCAGGGCGCAGCGCGCTCTCTCTCTCTCCGCCCGGGACAGGGGCTCACTCGCCTGCCTGCCCGCCCACCTGCCATGCCGAAGCCGCCGCTGCCACCACCGCTCCTGCTGCGGTCAGCAAGCGGTAGCCGCCCCAGGGACAGCAAGCTGGGCCGGCAGTTCCAGGACTGGTGCCTGCGCACCTACGGCAACTCCGCCAAGAACAAGACAGTGACCCGGAGCAAATGTGGGGGGCCCCTAACTATGCTTTTGCCCCGGGCCCCGCACATGCTAAGGGAGGGCCTGGCCTGATGCACATATGCATCATTTCAGTCAGCAAGTGGAGGAATGCAATATAAATACTCCATGCAAACAGAAACTAACACATTAGGGTGAAAAGTTCTATCCCAGCCCAGTCCCTGCTATAGTACTTTCCTATATGCAGGGAAATCCCCCAGTTGTGCATTCAAAATGCAATACACACATCTCATCACCACTTCTGATATGGCATGAATCCATCCTACTCCATAGGACTCTCTCACCATATCCTGGGCTAAGATTAATAAACTGAAGACAGAAATTTAACATAAAGGTAAACATTGTGTGTGGGGGGGGGGGGTTCATTCAAAATTAGAACTGCATATCCCAGTCTTTCTTTGTACTGCTTATTTCAAAGCTACCATTTCTGTTTATCTCATTTATATTAATTCTCTCATGAAACATAAGATCTAAGAAAGAAGTTGCCTTACCATGTTGTGTTTTCTTCCATCTCTCTTTGGGCACACTGGCTTGTCACTGTAGGGCTGTTTATAAGAATGGCAGGTCTACTATTGTTCAATGCCCTTAAAGAAAATACAAGCCTGCATTGAGCAATTAAAGAAAAAAATTACAAATGAACACTTTCACATATTTATGAATGTATGAATTACTGTCACCTTAGTGCCAGTGAGCAGGATTGTTTCTGTTATCAACAGCAATTAAAAGGAAGGCAACGGATTGCCACAAATATGGTATTATTATTATTATTATTAGCATTTGTGTATTGCCCCATAGCCGAAGCTCTCTGGGCGGTTTTACAACACATTTCAGTCATATGGTAGGACTGACAGTATTCCTCATTTTCCTTCTCCTCCATTGCCCAGTAGTCTGGCAAGCATCAGAATCAATTGCAGCGGGAGGGTGGTAGCCTGAAACTGATAAACATTTACTTCTGCATACTTCATCTCCAAACCACTTGTATGCTATGGGCACACTAGTCACTTCAAAAGCTGCGTTTTGAAGCAACTCTGCCCTCTGCTGGACACATCTCCCTTGTGATGACTTCAGACCTTTCAGGACCACTCACAGCAGTGTTGGGTCAACCACTGTCTCTCCGAGAGCCTACAGCAAAGTGTTTCCATTGGCCACACCTGTAGGGGCAACAGGTTGATCTACCAATCAGTTGCAAAATCTGTCTAAAGCTGAATTTTAAAAAAAATGCACTCGAGCTGATCCAACCAGATTTTAGAGTAAAAAGTGGCAGAGTTTGACTAGCATCTTGTGTCCTGTTTTCAGAAACGAGAGGTGAAGACACACTGGAACCGGCACAACAGTATGTCTCTACCCTGAAGAAATTCTCTTTATTTTTAAATGCTTCACACAGAAAGAGCACTGCAATGACATTACTGTCAACTCTACCGTGATATTGTACTCTTCCCAATATTTCTCATTTGCTTCTGAAGCCTGGCAGGACCTCAGCAGCAACAGGAGGGAAGGCCAAAAAAGGCAAAACAATACATCTAACGTCTGAAAGCTTTTTTGTTGCTATCATAAGCCACCAACAGGAATTTGATTTTCCTCCCATGTGAAAAGTTGGGGTGAAATATATTCCTTTTGAACATTATAGGTGCAGAGAAAAGGAAATGAGGAACAAGAAGAGTTTTGCTTATATGATAAATAAGTAAACTGAATAAATGTTAGGCATTGTTTTGTCAACTATCCCTCCCAAACAGCTAGCACAATTTGCCTTTTGTTTTTATCTCTGAATGTGTGCCAAGACAGTTGGTGTCAGTAGGATTATGCCCACAAGCTATGCAAAGTAGAAGGAACAGCATTGAAAAGCAACATTCAGAGCTAAATCATTACTATAATTTAATATTCAAGTTCTAACAGTAAGGTTTAGCATTGTAAAGGTGTCAGCAATATTGAGCCTCATTACTAGGTCTTTTAAATAAAATTGCAAGTAAATTTAGAAGCCACCATAAAACATTACTGGCCATAATTACTGCCAAGCTACAATGATTTGAAGACAAGTTACAATACATCCAGAAGATAGTTTGTTCATTTTTATTAAAGCCTAAATTCAGTCCAGGCAACCACCATAGCCCACCAAAGCACACAAATTATGATGATAGTTGGAAGTTGCTTTCAAAAGTGCATTGCTGTTAAACCAAAGACAGAATTAGCCAGTAAGTTACATCAGCCAAGCTAGTAGGGTTCCCACTTCTTTACTGACCCTGCTCACTATGAAGTGGACAAAAGCTCACAATGCAAAAATTAAGCAAGGGACTATTTTAATGGTATAATCATTTCTAGAGTGCTTTCAAAACAAAACAAAACAAATAAAATTGGAGACAGGCCCTACTCCTGACTTACAAGCAAATATATATAAGATAAATATTAAAGGCAAAGGAAGCTTCTCTAACAAGTTATAGTCAGAGACAACAAAATACCTTTAAACTCTACTGAGAATAAAAAATGAGGGTTATGTTCTAGTATCAGGAGATAGAGCACCTGGACATAAGGAACACCACAAGGAAAAGAAAACAAGCAAGAGATAACAGATCAAATTTTATGTTGAGTAAGAAGTAAGGCATACTGAAAGGTAAAGAGAGATAGGGAATATAAAGTGAGCAGAGAAATAAGGCACATAAGCTAGTAAAATTGATGTCTATAACAAAACTAAGCCCAATCCAGAAGGGAGGAGAAACTTGGATAAAAGTGACACCTAATAAAAATCAGTATGAGCAGCCAAATTTAAGAGAGGAAAGCGGTTGAAGATAAGAAATGGGAAGCCTAGATAAAAGGACACTAAGACAATAATAAAGTGCAAACAACGGAAGATAATTAAGCAGTGTGGTGTTTTTTAAGTTGATACTGCAAAGCTCAAAAGATATACAAGAGCTGGAAACAAGATATAACCACAGCAAAAGGGAAAAGATGAAAATAAGATCAGACTAAAAAGAAACTTCCAAATTACACACCTGTGAAAAAGACAAATAAATACAGATCCCAAGAAAAAGAAAAAGATTAAAAGAGGCAGAAGCAGAACTATGATACCAAAACAAATTTTAGTTTTGTATAAATTCCATTTTTAAAACATATCCATGAAAAGACAATCATAAGACAGGCAAATATATTAGCAAAAGATGATAATGTCAAGAATGGAAAGATCAGTTGTGGGCTATCAGCAAAAAATGTATAACCAAAACAACAACAAAAAACATTAATAAGTTAGGCTAGAAACAAGAGTACAAAAAGCACCATAAACAGCACTGGAACTCACAATAGTAAGAGTGAAAGAAGAGAAATAAATCACAGGAGCAGAAAACCAGGGAGGGGGGATGATGTCAAGTGGCAATCCTAAACACAACAGTTCAGTGTTTTATACTAGTGAATTAAAAACTGTGAATCTAGAAAAGATTATGAGGAAAGACCATTAGCTGTATTTTCCACAAAATGTTAAGACACAGCTATTTTTCATGCAAGTATTCCATTGATACTAACACTTCTACCATTTGCCTTGAACCAGCTGTTTCCTGACCTGCTTGGCCCTTATCAACACATTCCCTTTTGTTTAAATGTCTGTTGCTCCAAAATCCTTGCCCATGTAGAATAGTTATCTGTAGTAGGTTCATAAACCAAAAGGGGATTCCAAACTGCATTTTCTTCCACCTTCAAATGGGGGAGGGAGGGGAAGAAGGGAAAAGATCATGCTGTTTAGTAAAAGCTATGCGCAGAACATAGCTTTAGTAGCACACATGACTACTGGGGTTATAGGGGAAAATCCAACATAATGTTACTGCAAGAAGTTTGAGAGTTGACTTGGCTGTGCAACCAGTAATGCACAAGCCTAGCTGTAACTGAGTATAACAATAACAGAAGTTGTGCTAGGAGTTGCACATTTTTCACTAGCATAAGACACCCACTGAATTTAGCTGTTGTGCTACGCTAAGAACAAGGCTCCTGCTAGCAAGATGGCAGTCATCTCTCTGTAAAAGCTGACATTGACGCTGATATTCAGCATCGTCTGAGCTCTGAGAGTTCCACATTCTCCCGAATGAACCGTAGAGTGTTCGAGGATTGGGATATTTGCAGGGAGACCAAAATGCTTATTTACAAAGCCATTGTACTACCAACCTTACTGTACGCCTGTGAAACATGGACCATCTATAAATGCCACTCCCAACTTCTTGAAAGATTCCACCAACGCTGCCTCCGGAACATTCTGCAAATTACTTGGGAAGATAGGCGGACTACTGTTAGAGTATTGGAAGAAGCAAAGACCACCAGTGTTGAAACAATGATCCTCCAACATCAACTTCGCTGGACCAGCCATGTTGTTCGAATGCCTGATCACTGTCTTCCAAAGCAGCTACTTTACTCCCAACTTAAGGATGGAAAACGGAATATCGCTGGACAGCAAAAGAGGTTTAAAGATGTTCTCAAAGCTAATCTAAAAAAATGTAACATAAGCATCAAGAACTGGCCCATGAGCATCCCAATTGGAGTTTGGCCATTATCAAAGGTGCTATGGACTTTGAAGAAGCACAAGTACAGGGCAAAAGGGACAGACGAGATAAGCGGAAGGCACGTCACGCAAATCCTCATTGTGACCATCTTCCATCTAGAAACCTATGTCCTCACTGTGGGAGGCTGTGTGGATCCAGAATTGGCCTCCACAGTCACTTACGGACCCACAGTTAAAGACCTTATCTTGGAAGACAATCTTACTCAGCCACGAGTGATCACCAATGAATGAATGAATGTGAGTGGGCTGCCACAACTAGATATCATCCTCAATTGAGGTTTAACCAGTGCAGGACCATCACAGGCTAGTTACCTCTGCTCAACTTGTAGCACAGACAGAACAAAGATTTAGTTAATTGTACAAACCAAAGAGTTATTTGGTAAATGGTCCATTAACTTGAGGCTTTCCAAAGAGGAAGTAATTTATAATCAATGGCCAGAGTTAGTCAAATCCTTTAAAAGGAGCAGAAGAAAGTTCAGATCAAAGATTAGCAATTATTGAACATGTAATTTACAGATGCAAAGGATGTAAATAAATATGTCTATCTGGTATTCAGAATTCTAACTGCTTATATTAGAAGCACCCTGCAGACCTTCCTCATACAACACAGGGAAGACTGAGGGCTGAGGATCTGTATGACATGTGCAAAGATGTTGGAGGCAGGGCTTGCATGCACACCCCTGGCCCCCACCCTGTCCACAGATACAGCAGTTGCCCTTATTAGATAGCTGTTATAAACAGCTATCCTCTTCAGCCCCTGTCTGAAATGCAGAAGTCATAACACAGGAGGGTTAAGATGTCCGATCCAACATGCAATTTGGAAGATATTAAAATACCTAAAGGAATACTTTTACCTGTACCAGCCTGTCCACACTTTTGAGATCAGCTTCAGAAACTCTGCTTGTGTGCCTGGCCTGCCTGTGAGAGCAATTTGGCTGAAAAGTACAAGGGATAAGGTCACATCCGTGGAACTCTGTTCTAGCTTAAACTCATGACCTCATTACTGCAGACCTTCAAGCAGGCCTTTAAAAACTCATATGTTGGCAACTTAGATTACAAAATATATGGTGCTGTTCCAGTTGATTATTACTTATATTATTTATTTTAGTAGGTGGAATGTTATTGCTGGTTCTAGTTATTTATCCATTGTATTCTTATGGTGTTTTAAAATTTGTTAGTGATTTTATACTGTGAATTAATATATTGGAAGTCACCTTGGGAAGGTTTGACCCTAAAAGGTGGCCTGCAATTTCAAATACACATACGCTCACTCTCTACATTAAAGGGATGTTATAAGCAGCTATCTCTCTTAGCCTCCACCTCCATTTGCAGTATGGGAGTGTAAATCAACTGACTATATAATATTGCATTACAGTCTCCATACCGCATCCCAACCTCCCCATGCAATAGTGGAATACTCTTTCTTTTGCACTTAGTGCAGGAGGTGTTTATAAGCAATCATCTAAACTAAAAAAAAAAGCCTCTGAAAATCTCATTTCTCCCCGTACAAGATGATCATGTGAATTTGTGCAAGAATTGGGACTCGTCGTCGATCAGTGCAACAACAAAGTCCTGTCTACTATCTCATATGAACAACTGTCACTCTAATGAGAGAGAAAATAACTATGAATTCTAGTCTCCAAACAAAGGAACAATACTTTCTTATGTTTATGTACTTACCTGGGCAGGACTAAAATATCAAGTTTGGATTTTGGTCTGAAAAGAAGACTGCATACCAAAAAACTGAACAGATAACATCTTAAGCTCCAGTCTTAAGCATACTTAATAGCAAGTAAGCCCCACTGAAATTAGTGACTCATTTCTTAGTAAACCTGGCTAGATTGGTCTATAAATTTGGTTTGGGGAGCAACCAGAACTATTAAAAGATTTCCACTTGTCTGTGTTATAGTTTATTTGGAGCATTAGATTGCTTTGCTGGTAGTGTTGTTGTCTGCATGCATGTTTGCTGACTTGCTACCTGCTATATCGGGAAACTTGTTAGTAAACCTATTATAGTAGAACCACTAGCTGTGAGTGCTATTCACTTCAAATGGAAATCTGCATTCACTTGACCACAAGTATATTTCTCCTTGTCACGGACCTTGCTTTATCAGAGACTCTGATCACACAGAGTTCCACATGCATTCAAAGGAGTTTAAAAAAAAAACCCGCAGGCTTTCCTCATGCAACACAGGGAAGTTTCAGGAGTAAGTATTCAGGGAAACATATTCAAGGTCATTGGGCTGGGGTTTGGAGGTGAGCAGATTTGGGGGGCATGCAGGAAGCTAGGTTGGGGGAGAAGCAGGGAAATTCAAGTGAAAATCTGCTGCACAGTATCTTTGGATGCTGCCCAATACGTTTATGTGTTACCAACTTTGTGCATGAAACTCTAATTCCAAATAAATCACACACTTACACATTATAGCTTTACTAGCTCTTTTATTTATATTCTTCTGGGAAATAGAAGGGAAAACTACAACCACAGAATAAAATAATGGGCTACACCCATGTAATATATGGCAACTGCATTAAAGCCACTTGCAAAGATAATTTCATGGATGTGTCCCAGCAGGTATAAATTAGTCAGCACACCCACAGCATCAGGACCAACACCACCAAATACATCACCAAAGACTGGCTTTCTTCACTATTTGTGTGCACACTTGCACATACACACGCATATATGGTAGATGGTAGGATTGTGGATGTTGAGTGACGTGTAATTTAACTTGAGAGGCACATAATTTGCATGGATAGATGTTTTTGGCTGTCAATAGATATTTAGTACAACAACACTGAAAATGACATTTAATGTTAGGATATGTAAAATGCAAGCTATTACTATTGGGAGTGGGAGATGTATGCCTTTTGGAGGGAGGGGAGAAAAAGTTTATCCCATGGTTTCTTTTTCTTTTCAAGTACCTTATGTGATCTTTTCTACAATATAATGCAACTGTGGTAAATTCTATAAAAAAAGTCAGTACCTGAAACTGAAATCTTAAAGTGCAATGTCTAAGCAAGAAATTGCATTGGGTTCGATGGTCTTTATTTCCAGGTAAATGAATGTAAGATTGCTGCCTAAAGATCCCCAGTTATTTTCTAGATTAAAAGGTAACACATAGTATCTCTCATACATTTAAAAAAAACCACCATACTGACCAGATACAGCAGTACCTAAAGAAAATGGAAGATGTGTGAAGTATGGATATCCCACTCCTTTAACCCTCTAGAAGTCTACTTCAATCAGGTATATGAACAAGTAATGATATACTACAGGTCCCCAATTCTACAGTCATTAATTTGCAAAAATTAGCAAAATACTTTTAGATATGCAGGACTAAGATTTTGGCTTTGCTTCTTGCAATATCAATACTATTAATAATAAATGGCCTTAAAACAACATCAACCACTCTCAGTCCGCAGGAACATCTCCAAAATATAACACTAATCATCAACTTTAAGTGTTCTGAATATGTTTGTGGGCTGTACCCCTCATTGATATATTTAAACAAGCACATTACAAATGTTTAGACATTCAAAGTACACAATTTACATGCTCTGATTCCATTAAAACATGCAAAATAATATAAGAGAAAAAATTGGGTGGTTGTATGTGCCAGAGTTTGATCAAGATCTCTTCCTGATCTCAACATGTTTACAGCTTTCAAGTCCTAACCAGCACTTTGACTTCTGCCTAAAATTGGGTGGAATGAGATATGCTTTCTGTGGCCAACTTCAGCTGACAATCCAGTTGCTCCATTCTAGGACAACTTAAGTTTCTGAATACACTTCAAAGGCAATGCCATGTAAAGTACATAACAATAATATAGTCCAGAAGCTATCAGGGCATGTAGCAAAATGGCCAGATATACAAGCTTTGTTCTCAGTTAAGCTTAGCATGATGTAAGAACCAGACCACTGTCTCTCTCCATGAGACAAATGAAATAATGTTTGAAAACCATTGTGCGGATGACAGAAAACAAAACTACACTAATTGGAAACTATTTCAAAAATCTAACCTCCAAGAAAAATCACATATCTCTCAGGAAAATTACCCTTCTTTAATAAGTAATTATCTCCATATTGGCACTAATCCAACAGGTCTTCACCCTAGCGCTCCACAAGGACAGTGTTTGGACTTATAGTACTATACAAGCAAAGATTCAACAGACTATATGTAATGATAAGATATAGAAATGCTTATGGAATAGGGATGTAATGAAACCTTGGAGTAGAAGCTCACTAGGCATTCACACCTCACAGCAAGACATCACCCTTGGGTCCAAGTGTCAGGCAGAGTTAATGCACCTGCATTTAAAAAGAATAGCTTATCAATTTCAAGCAAGACATCAGCTATCAGTTTAGAGAAGACAATCAAGACATCATTCCTCTTGTCAAGACTGTCACTAAACCTTATGCTTCTGGAAGTGACCAGTAGGTGCCACAAACTATTCTCTGCTTCTGTATGAATTCTGGTGAAGTCCTATGGCACCTTAAAAACTAACAGATTTATTAGGGAAATAGGAAGCTGCTTTACACCAAGTCAGACCATTGGTCTATCTAGCTCAGTATTGTCTACTCTGACTGGCAGTTGCTCTCTAGAGTTTCAGGGTTTTCCCAGCCCTGCCTGAAAGTGCCAGAGATTGAATTTGGAATCTTCTGCATGCAAAGTGCAGCCCTACCACTGAACTACAGCCCCTCCCATTGTGGCATAATCTTTTGTGGACAAAAAGCCACTTCTATCAGGTGCATGAAGTACTACCCTTAGCAATGGCACCAAAAAGACAACAAATGCAAGAGGCACCACCTGTGATATTTCTATGCAAACCTCAAGAAATATACAAAATAACTACAGTGACTACATAACAACAACAAACTATTTATTTTATTTATTAATCACCCTTCCTCAAACAGAGCCCAGGGCAATATACAAATAAAGGATACAAAATTAAAATATTAATAAGATAACAGTAATTAAAAATGCAATCCACAACATTGCTGTTCAGGGCAAAACACTACCATATAACACTGAAAAAGCCTGGGTAAACAGAAATATCTTTAGTTAGCATCTAAATCCCAACAACAAAGGGGACAGATGCAACTCCAGGGAGAGATAATTCCAGAGTTGAGGCCCTACTGCAGAGGTCTTCTGAGTTCCCTAATCACTACAAATCTTTGTGGGGACTGGAAGCAAAGCCTGCAGCAACATCACTGCCAATCTTAAGGATCAAGTCAGCTGGTATTCACAGCAGCAGTAACTAGCAATACTTGCCAAATGAAGGTAACATGCATCTGAAGTTGGCTCTGCTCCATGAACCTTATGCCACAATAACCCTGTTAGTCTTTAAGGTGCCATAAGATCTTTCTGTGTTTTACCTTACATGCACTTCTTCTAGGCATATTGATTCTAAATTAAAATGGCTTAGGGTCTGCTATTATAAAGCTGTTCCTATGTTCTCACAAGTGGAACCTACAACAAATTATTGTTGTATATCCTCTTTACCTCCTAACAGGAACATTCACGTTTGGATGCCAAGTAGCCAGCCAACCATTTCCTCCCCCAAGATGCTGTAAGCTTTAAAGGACTGAAGCAAGCCAATTCATTCACCCCCTCTCCACAGTCTCCCTCCCCCAAAAAATCTTGGTGTGCTCAACATTCCATGGTTTCTGAAGGCCACTAAGCATATTCAGTTTTCATCAGGCTATTTGGCAGTTATCTTGTCTTCTTTAGGTTTTTCTAAAGAAATGTTTTGTATTTCTGCATATCTCAGAAGCATGCAGGCACCTCCCTCTTGCTTCTCAGGGCCTAACTACACTTTACATTAAATGTGGAGTATATAGAATCATCAGTGTTTACTTACAAAATTAATATTAAGCATTGGGGTGATTTTTCAGCTGCAACAATGGGAGCTTTTCTCTAAGTTAATTACTGCATGAGAAGTTATTTTCCTGCTAATGGCTGGAGAGGGAAGGGTTAAACCTTGCAGTCCTGATTAAACTAGGAAGGTCTGCATTTAGTACTTAGTAGCAGTTCAACTATTCTACTTGCATATATTAGCAACAGCAGTTAGGAATATTGGCAAAATATTATTTCAGTATTCAAGACATGTACTTGTCACTTCAGTTCAAAAAACTGGAACTAAGGCATGTTACTACAGATCTACTTTATCAGATAACAAGATACTCAACAAAGTATCACAAGTATACATCTGCCACACCTACCATCAGCCAGTACAGCTTGTGTCATCATAAATAAATGACAGAACTGTATAGTTAGGCATAGGTGTAAACTTTCAACCTGCTTTCAAGTGAACACGAATGCCAATACAAACTAACTTACAGGAACAGTCTGCTAGAGAGTTCAGTATCTGAAGATCTGGTTTCTATCAAGGTAAGTAAATTGACTTTGAGTGTTGTGAAATGTACCTTACTGTCACTTTTCAAACATAGTAAAGCTGCTTAAGAAAATTGTTTAATTAAAGTCTTGGAAGTCAGATAACAAATTTATACATATGCTTAATTACTTCACACCAATTTGGGACAACACTACATATCTTATTTTAAAGCTGTCTCGAATGTCCTTCCAGATGTTTTTGGACTCCAGCTCCCATCAGCTCAGCCAGCATGGTGATTAGTTAGGGAAAACAGGGGTTGTAGTCCAACAGGTTCTCCATCTCTGCCCTAATAGCCACTTCATACCATGCGTTTCACTACAGTGATGTAGGTAGATATTGTGTGCTCACATGTATATGCTTATTCTGGAAACCACAATTGCTGACATGAAGCTCCTACACCTGTAGCACAACCTAGCCTATCAATGCACCAACATATCTATAGGTCTGTGACTGAGATTCATGCTGTCATCATGATCATGCAATTGGGTCACAGGAAGAGTGTCTTCAAGCCAACCAGCCTCTATTTTTCACCATTACTGTACCAAGCATTCAGCAGAACTGTTACTTAATTTCTATTTTTTTAAAAAAAATACGGCAAGCCTAGTCTGCTGATGATATAAACACTTGTTAGGTTTGAATGCAAAATAGTAAATTTCTCAAGTTCAAAAATCTTACTGAATGCCAACTCCTTAATTTCAACCGTCTCTCCATGTACACCAACTCTTTGGAAATCCATGTTATTATACACAGATTCTTGCTAGGTGCTCATGAGAGAGAAAGAGAGAAAACATGCCAGAGATTCTCAAAACTGACCTTTACACAAATCCTCACACAACCTCCATGATATTGCATGTGACATTAAACCAGAAAAATCTAGTATCATCCACATACAATACAAAGACAATAATGATAAATAAGCAACCTAGATCTTCATGTAGGACTGCAGTCTCACAGGCTTTGAAAATCTTCTGAACTGCATTCTAAACAGAAATGACAGCCTAATTGTATGCATGTTTACTCAGACATAAGTACCACCAAGTTCAATATGGCTTACTCCCACATAAGCATGCATTCCACACATTTAAAGAAACCCCCCCCAAGAATCCTGGGGACAATAGTTTGTTAAGGGTGTTGGGAACTGTAGCTCTGTGTGGGGTAAACTGCAGTTCCCAGGACTCTTAGGAGTGAGGAGGGGAGGAATGTGCTTTCAATGTATGGTGTGTACATACTCTATCTATCTGAAGAGATCACTTCAGCATCCTTTCACGTACTTTCCACCCTTTAACAAGTAGTCTGTGAGAGCCTTCACAGGCAGAAGCCTACTTTTATCAGATACGCAAAAAGTACACTTTTTATCGATTTACAGCTGCTGATTAAGAGGGATAACTCTTCAGGAATTTGCCGGTATTCAGAGCAGCATTTTGAATCCTACTAGCGATTCATAAAACGATTCACCTTTTCCTTCCTTCTTCAAGCAGGAGGTGCCCGGCTAGGTCACTAGCCAGAACACTTAGCAATTATGAATATATCCTCACCCAGCTCAAGCGAAGCATAACGGGCATTTTCTGCATTCACAATAAAAGCCCGGGAGGCGGGACTCTCTCCTACCTACCCCCTCGACGAGCAGCAGGAGCTGCGTTGAGCTGCTGTGAATCTTTTAAATCTGTCCGCGACACATGATTGGGGGTTTCCGAAAACACAGTGTAGCCTCTGTGGGGCCGCAGCTTGAAACACTTGAGGTCTGTGTTATGTTTGCGTTTGTGTTTTAAAGCGGTTGCGTTTCAGTCGCTGAGAATGTCCCTCACGCATCTCGGGCTAAACTAAAGCTAGTCCTTTTCGACTGTCTTTTCACTTGACAGGCAGACAGCTACGTCCCCGCCCCAACCTCAAGCCAAGCTCTCGTCTCCGTTCAAATCTCTGCAAGGATCCCAGCTCCTTTCCCCAGCGCCGCACAATCTTACCCAAGGCTTTCCAGCTTCTCTTCGCCCCCCTGCATGGAAGTCGCGGGGCTACAAGGAAAGCAGAGGAAGGCGAGGCAAAGCTCCTAGGCGATTCCGCATCCACAGCGACCTGGCAGCGGCAACGGGACACGTTAGCCACGGCGTGAGGGGCCACTTTCCCACCAGCCCAAAAAGAGAGGGGGACGAAGTCAGCCAGCCGAGAGGGGAAAACAGTAGCATACAAGGCCCGTCAGGAACTACTGCACCTCAGAGCAACCCCTTGTCAGGCAGCCGTAGGAAGCAAAGGGGCTTCCCTCAGGGTTGGCCAAAAAACTTAAAAAATAATGATCTGCTTCACCCGCTGCTGCTCCCACAGTTCACAAGCGAGGCCCCACCCCCTTGGCTCGACTTCTCGCACAGCACCCGCCTCGCTTTTGAAATGGGCGGGACGGTGGCCACGACCAACACGCTCGTCCGTGGAAGCGTCTTGGGTCGCGCCCCGTCACGTATAAACGCGCCAACCGTGAGATTCGGGGTACGCTCCTCACACGAATGGCCCGACTCTACGTTCATTCGTGGCAGGGTGCACCCCAACCGCCTCCACGGACCAGCCTTTTGCCCGTGGCCGCTGTTTCCGGCCTGACACTTCGTTCTTCTTTTGCTTTAGTATTCTGTCGGTTTTGTAATCAAAAGATTTTTTTTTAAGCAAACTTTTGTTTATTTATTTATTTAGAGACGTATTCAACAGGGAAGATTTCCTTGTGGTGGGAAAATCTGCTAATATTACTACGTCTCCGTGTTTTAATTTCTGAAAACGGGGAGGTTACAGCAAACCCGGAAGTCACGCTGTCTGTTCTGAGAGCCCTTCTTCCTATAATCTCAAAATACAAGGGCTGGTGGTGGTTGCGGTATCAGTAGAGGGGGGGAAATCATTCTGCATACGGTTTAATATATTCTTACAGTATACTGCCGGGTCCGGAACTATTGAAAGTGCGGGTTGTTGGTTTTTATCTGTGCTTTTTCAAAAAGCAACCAGCTCCTTGTAACCTACCAGGATTGATAAACTCTTGAAGCTGCCAGCCAATATTCACGATGGGTGAGATCGAGACATTTGGTATTATCTGCTTAGAACGAGATACTCAGAAGAAAACTAAGCCCCATTGAGCTCAACTGAATTTATGGGCAGGTAAGTGAGTATAGGATTGCCGCATTAGGCTGGATCCAACCCACTAAGTTCCATTATTTTTGATATGGCTGGATCAGACGTATACAACCTAAATATGGCTTTCTGCAAGTTATATTTCAGATTATGTTCAATGCAAATCAACGTTAAAACATGCTCCTTTCTTCCCACAGAGATCAACAGTTTAATAGCAAAACCACAGGACTAGAGAAAGGATAATGCATCAACTTATGCTTGACTGAGATCAGACCCAAACGTGCCCATACTTGAGTAGCAAGACGTTTAAGTTTGAGAGGCTCAGGCTGTTTCATATCTTTGAGAATTAATTCCTGTTGACAAATACACTTGCAGTGAATTTTTCAAATACATTTACTATCCTAGCTCAGAATCCTTCTTCTAGGAGGAAGGTGGGGATATAAAGTTAATAAATAAAATCAGACTCAGGATCACTGACATGTTTTCCCATTATTTTTAATGCAAAACTTAACTCTAGAGTGGTGGGTAGATTGGGGTACAGATTACACAGGTCTCTACACAGTATGGCTAGACATGGCTACTCAAGCAAAGAGGTTGTTGAAGCAACAGGCCCTCTGAGACCCCTTAAGTAATCTCTGGGCTAGCAAACGGGCATTCCTACAGCTGGGCTGAACAGCAGACTCAGTCTGTTTGCATCTGTGCAGACAGCAACTTTGATGATGGGGTGGAGACATCTGTCAGTTCTTCTAGAGCCACCTTCACCCACATCTCCAACTCGTGTGGCACCAGAGGCAGGGCAAGAGGCAGCTCTGGGGGGATGGCAGAATCTGAATGCAAGGTGATGAGAGGATTGCCCTCAGACCCAGTCCAATCTACTACAGCCTTTGCTTCAGAGGCAGGGATGTCACTGGGCAAACCACTGAAGTCTTTCTCAGTGCCACCCTTCCCCATTGCAGACCACTGGGCCTCCCCCCTAGATGCCAGCCTTCCTCCTCTTCCACTCTACCAAGAGTTCTCCATAGTGCTCATGGTGTTTACAAAACTAAATGGTTAATAGTTTTACGGTACTTCAATTAACATTTCTTGTCTTTATACTTTCATGTGATGGTTGCATATACTGCGCTGAACACTGAAAAGTACATTCATAGGCTACCATTTCATCACATATATCTAGAACTACTGCATGCTCAGGAGTGAGAGTAGGAAGCATCTAGCAGTAGTTCTATCTATCCTAAGATAACTTTGGATGCTTCTGAGATTCAGAATAACTCCTGTATGCTGGAAAAGAAATGGATGGTCATTATCAAATGGAGAACGCACACTTTCTCTTATTAATTGACCATATATTCTCCAATTTCACTTCACCTCTGAGGACCTGAACATTTTAAATGTTTTCAGATAATTGCAGAGTCATAAGATTGTACAGTGTATTATAATGCAATACACTACATAGCCTGATCCCCTAAGCATTGTTAGGCATACCAACTAATAAATTAACTTAAGTTCACCTAACTGTACGAGGCCAGGCTTTTAAAAGTCTGTCAGCTGTGAGCCCTCTCCATCACCACCCCATCCATTGGCTAAGCTGCCATATGTCATGGAACGTTCATGAATATTTTAACTGGTCACGATGAAGGTATCAGCATTGGAATGCTGACAAATAATGCAGCTTCTGTAAATTAATAAAAGGTCAGTTTAACTAGGAAAAACTAGGCAAAGGAATAAGAGAAAAGGCAAGCAAATTTTGAAAGCTGAGGAACATAAAACCAGGAAACGAGCAAGTAGGTTGAATAGACGTGGCTCAGTTTCCCACCCTGAACTAGCCAATTCTTACTGCAGGCTTCTAATATATGCAGCCTGGTCCTATAGCTCTTTCCTCAGTAGATTCACTGAATGCAGTAAGATTTCCAAGGAAACATTATTTTATTAAAATATTTATCTCCTGCCCTACTGGTGCAAAAGCACCACCCAGGGTGGCTTAGAACATTTAAAATTATAATTTCATAAAAACAACAATATAAAACAACCCAGGAGGCAGTTAAAACCCAAGCTTAAAACACCATCAGCCACTTACGACAACAGCCTGCAGAAATACAATGGTCTTTAGGAAATAATGAAAAACAGAGAGGGAGGGGGCCCACCATGGGGCAAAATGTTCCATAATAGTTATAGCCATTCAGAAGGCTCTCAGTAAATAAACATGAATAGAACTGCGCTATAAATCTGCCTTACCATAAAAAAATAGCTTATCAAAAGCTTATAATATATTGACTTCCGGGAAGGGTGACTTAGCCTGTGCCTGCTTTTGAGACGGGCTCCTGCCTCAAAAGAAGCTTATTCAGATATATCAGTCAGTTTTTTCTTTTTTTTTGACTGATTAAACTTCTCCCGGGTAGGGAGAAACGAAGAGATTAACCTCAAAGCCTATTTTTGTTGGGACGACCAGATCTCATTAATTTATGGGACGAGGTCCAGCCGACGAAGGTGGGACGGATTTTCAACGGCAAGCTCTATCTGATAAAGCGAACGTTCATCTTATCTTCTAAGAGAGAACGCACTAACAGGCAAGCACCCTTCTTTCTATATTTTTCTTTTACTTGACTTAAATTGTTGCTGTTTAAAAGAGATTTGCCAGATTGATCGGTTTTTGACATCTCACTGGGGAGCCATAACTTCTCTCTGCTACGCACTAATTAATAGCTTATCTCTGTTTTTGTTGCAAAAAGCTGTCCTGGATTTGCATTCTAAAGATATACACAGAAGAGGGATTTCTATTCCAGATTTTTATTTTGAAGAATATTATATTGTCTGAGACTACTCTCTTTTTGGTCTATTTTATTTTGACGAATCTGTTTTCTGACGACTGCCATTAATTGTTTCGATCCTGGGAACTGCATTTTGTTTACTTAACTATGGAGAGATAAGGCTGTCTGCTCTGTTTATACTGTGATGTCACCAAGTTTGGAGTATTAACCCAATTGTTGCTGAAATAAGAAGTGGTTTTCCTATATTTTTCTTTTAAAATGGCAATTAAGAAAGTGGCTGAGAATCTGGAAATAACTATGTTTCAGAAAATAATGGATGAGATTGAGATAACGAAACAAAACCTGCGACAGGGTTGTAAGGAGTTGAAAATTGAATTGAGTAAAATGACGCAGGAGATTAAAGATATAGGGGTCCCTGTGAGAGAGGTGACCCTGGAAGGGGTCCCTGTGAGAGAGGAGACCCCGGAGATTGGAACAAACGTGGAACAGGAAAAAGATTTGGAGTCTATGGACTTTAGAAATAAAATCTATTGTTTGGAGACACAGGAGATTAAAGACATAGGGGTCCTTGTGAGAGAGGAGACCCTGGAGACTGGAACAGGGGTCCCTGTGAGAGAGGAGACCCTGGAGACTGGAACAGGGGTCCCTGTGAGAGAGGAGACCCCGGAGATTGGAACAAACGTGGAACAGGAAAAAGATTTGGAGTCTATGGACTTTAGAAATAAAATCTATTGTTTGGAACTCAATGTTATCTCTGAAGAAATTAATGAAGATTCTAGAGATAAAGTTATCAATGGCATGGATAATCTTCTGGACTGGAATGATGTGATGGAGCCCAATATAGAGAAAATCTATGGAATTAACTGCAGCCATGTGACAATGGAAAAATTTTCAAGAGATGACCCAGTGTATTTTGAAAAAAAGAACAGAGATATGATTTTACAGCAGTATTTCAGCAACCTATTCAGAATGGATGGCAAGAAAATATTTGGGATAGAGGTAATTCCCATCAGACTCTTACTATATGACTATGGCTTTGACAGCAAGATTATTATGGAATACTGATAATGGAAGATTGGATACTGAAATTACTGGACTTAACAAGACTACTGAAGATGGAAGATGGAAAATGGAACTAATAGGGATAATAGAACAATGGCTACTGAAATTACTGAACCTAACAGATTCTGATGTGATGGATTAATTGAAATGTTTATTTTGACTATGGTTATGACAATAAGATTATCATAATTAGTAATGAGATGGATTAATCGATATGCTTATCTGGAAAAAAAAAATTGATAGATATATTTCTTAAAGAATTGAAACCTCTCTTTGACTTTTTGTGGAAAGAATAAAGTAATGTTTATGAGATTTGATGATTAAGTAAGATAACTATTGGAGGAAAGTGATTTTATAATATGACTTAAGAGACAGGATTGTTATATATTATAGACTTATAACTGATCTGATCTTTGACAAATGGGAAGTCAATATTTTACTCTTTATTTTTTATTTTTATTTTTATTTTTATTTTTATTTTTTGTTTAACTATTTTTGATTTTGTTTTTTGTCTTTGAATGTTTTATGATTTCGTCTTGTATGTTTTATGAAAATTTGAATAAAAATTATTGAAAAAAAAAAAAAAAAAAAAAGCTTATAATATATTTACTCCATATTTTAGTATACAGGGGTACCCAAACTGGTCTATGGACCACCGGTATTCCATGAGCTTCATTCAGGTGACTCACAGCTTGTTCATATTAAATATTCATCCTGATTTTAATTGTGTTTTTATTGCTTCTTTCTTATGTGTTGTATTTTATTGTATTATCATTTGAATTCTATGGAATGCAAATTGTAATACTATGAAATACAATAAAAGAAATCAAAGACACAATAATTTATTTTTTTTATTTTTTAATTAATTTCATTTATAAACCGCCCATAGCCGATGGCTCCCTGGGCGGTGTACAACATACAATAATACAATAAATGAACAAAATCACAGATAAAAATACAAATTCATAATAACACTAAATGATATTAAAATTCATACAGCATCTAGCACAGGGCAGTGCAAGACTCTTAGCAATTTTGAAGTGGTCTGTGGAGAGAGAGAAAATTTGGAACCACTGATTTAGTAGAATTGTTGTCCCTGAAAGGTGCATATAAAGCAATTGGCATTTGTATAGATCTGAAGAGAATTTAAATATATTATCTCTCTGCAATCCTTAAAAGAAGGCATGATCTGGATGCATAGAATGCAGCAGACTCACTGAAGCTAGTTCTTGTGGGTCTGATCAGATGTGAGATTGCCTGGGAATGTTAGGGATAACACCTTTGAGTTCCAGCCTGGAAGACTGATAGGATATACTGGCAATTCAAGAAAGCCAGTTCATTAGGTTACTGTGTTATCCTCATGTTCTATATGTGTGGAGCAGGATCAAACTGAGAGAATAAGTTAATTGCTAAACTGATATTTCAGGAAAGGATTTCCTGACTTACTTGTGTACAGCACAATCCTAACCACATCTACTCAGAAGTAAATCCGACTGAATTCACTGGGGGTTATGACTGCAGCTTTAACTACTACACTACTCTAGCTTGGCCTTTATTTCTAAAATGGCCCATCCTTAATTTTAAGTAGTATTTACCTCTAGCACGGTTCCCAAACTTTTTTCCCCATGGACTACTGAAAAATTGCTAAGGATCTTAGCAGACCATTTAATATTTCTTCTGTCTGTTGCAGCAATTGTAAAGTGCTCTATCATTTTAACAGTATTTTTATTGCTTCTCTTATTTCTTATGTTGGATTTTATTGTATTACAGTTTGATTTCCATAGAAGTGTTTTTCACACACACACCGTGGAGCACCTGAATGAAGCTCGCGGACCACTGGTGGTCCATGGGTCGCAGGTTGGAAACCCCTGACCTATAGCATTTATATCTTGCCCATTAACAATAAATTCTGTAGGCAATGTACAATATAGAAATATAAGATAAAATGAAAAGATCCACTAAAGCACCAGAATATAGTAGCATACAACCAATAGTGCCCAAGGTCTAAGAAACACTCAAACATGTTTTTAAAACTGAAAAGCCTGGTGAAATTAAAAGGTCATTTGAACAGAACAGGCAAATGTATTGAATCAGACTAGATACCTAGCTCAGTGTTGTCTACACTACAACTTATATGCCAGGTGAGCCTCTCTTGGCAGGGAATTCCACACAACTGTCACCATTGAACAGGCCCTCTTCTTAGTCAACCACCTCACCTCGTTTGGCAGGGGCACCTAGAAAAAGGCCTTTGAATATGATTTTGAGGTCTAGGCAGGTACTGTATATAAGGGAGAAGACAATACTTCAGGTATACGGTCTGCAAATAATTTAGGACTTTAAAGATTAATGCCAGCATTTTGAATAGGGCCCAGAAATCAAATGGAAGACAATGCATTTTTGGAGAGAAGTTTTCCAGGGGAAAGGTTGTGGTTGGTGAGTTCCAAGGAGAAGCATGGAAGAGTAACCAATTGTTGGCAAAGAAATGGTGAACTAGGTATTTGGATGTAAGTGAAGTCAAACTGGAAACACTACACTGTTGTAAATAAAGTCACATGTTTGGGGATAAACAAGAGTGAGTCAATTAACAGTGTTGAAGTACAGTAGCTAACAATCCGAATTTGATCAAGAATACTGTAGCATGAATTGGAGAGACAAGAGAAAGCAAAACTCAGCAAACAAATTGGCTCTAGAAATTGAAATTAAAATTAAAGGACCAAAATCCCCATGTAACAGGTATAGTGATCAGGTTGTCCACAATCACAAAGCACAGAAATGGGTAAGGGTCCAGGAAAATATCAGGAGCTACATTTTGGGAAATTCTACTGAATGGGCAATCCCTAAAAGACTGGCTAGAGGGCTGAAGATAGTTTAAAGATTAACTGGGAAAATGGTCCACAACAGACTTTTAGATGGATGTCTTCAATAATTTGAATGCTGCTCCCATATTTAAAATATTTGTAAGCCACTGTGAGTACACTGCAGAAAATTAGGATAGAAATAACAAGTTTTTCACACAGACATAAGATCAATGCAGCAATCAGAAATGCATTATAAATACAATATATATGCTCATTCTTTATAGTTTCGGTTAAACTCTCCATCCCCATCCTTAATTACTATGTACTGTACAAGTGTTATCCTGAAAAGACTGTGGTTTCCTTTTAAACTGACTCCTCCCTCAACACCTTGGCATGCTTGCAAAGACTATAAAAAAGAGCAGCCAGCTCCCTTGTTATGACTAATGTGGTTTTATAGAAACGTTCACAGGCTCTCAACAGATTATTAGAGGTGCAATGCAATCCTAAACATACTGACTTAGAATTAAGTCCCATAGCTCCAGGGAAGGGCCATAGTTCAATGGTAGAACAGCTGCTTTCCATGCACAAAGTACCAGGTTTAGTCTCTGGCATCTCCAGATGAGGCTGGGAGATGCACCATCTGAAAACCTGGAGAGATGCTGCCAGTCAGTGTAGACAATACTGAGCTAGATGGACCAATGGTCTGAATATTGGTAGTTTTTTAAATATGTGGCAGAATCTCACTAGAGTAGCATTTTTCACCACTTGTAAAATATATCTCACTGTACTTCTCTATGTCCACCAACACTAAGGAATGGAGTATTATTTTTTATTTTTTAGATTTATACCCCGCTCTTCCTCCCAGTAGGAGCCCAGGGTGGCAAACAAAAGCACTAAAAACACTCTAAAACATCATAAAAACAGACTTTGAAATATATTACAACAACCTTAAAAACATAATAAAACAAAGTTTCTTTAAAAACATTTTTTTAAAAACGCTTCAAAAACATATTAAAAAGCCATTCCAACACGGACGCAGACTGGGATAAGGCTTGTAGAAAGAGGAAAGTCTTCAGTAGGTGCCGAAAAGATAACAGAGATGCTGCCTGTCTAATATTTAAGGGGAGGGAATTCTAAAGGGTAGGTGCCACTACACTACAGGTCCACTTCCTATGTTGTGCGGAGCTGACCTCCTGATAAAATGTATCTGCAGGAGGCTCTCATCTAGCGTAGTGATCGACTGGGTATATAAAGGGTAAAACGGTCTTTCAGGTATCCTGATCCCAAGCTGTATATTTTATTTATTTATTTAATTTGTATCCCACCCTTCCTCTCAGCAGGAGCCCAGAGCAGCAAACAAAACACTAAAAAACTTTAAAACATCATAAAAACAGATCTTAAAATACATTAAAACAAAACAGCATTAAAAACATTTTAAAAAACAACCTTAAAAAAGGGTTAAAACATTATTAAAAAACATATTAAACAATTCTGACACAGATGCAGACTAGGATAGGTCTCAACCTAAAAGGCTTGTTGAAAGAGGGCTTTGTACATCACCTTGAACTTAGCCTGGTAGCTAATAGGTAGCCAGTGCAATTCTTTCAGAAGCAGGGTGACACGTTAGCGATACCCTGCCCCAGTGAGCAGTCTCACTGCTGCATTTTGCACCAGCTGCAGCTTTTGCACCAACCTCAAGGGTAGCCCCACATACAGCACATTCAAATAATCCAGTCTAGAGGTTACCAGTGCATGGACAACAGTGGTCAGGCTATCCTGGTCCAGAAACGGCTGTAGCTGTCTTACCAGTCCAAACTGGTAAAAGGTACTCCTAGCCACTGAGGTCACCTGGGTCTCTAATGACAAAGATGGATCCAGGAGCACCCCCAGGCTACGAACTTGCTCTTTCAGAGGGAGTACAACCCCATCCAAAGCAGCCAACTGACCAATTATCCAAACTCAGGAACCACCAACCCACAGCACCTCTGTCTTGCTAGGATTCAGACTCAGTTTATTGGCCCTCATCCAGCCCACCACCAATTCCAGGCAACGGTCTAAGGTTTGCACGACTTCTCCCAATTTGGATGCTACAGAAAAATAGAGCTGGGTATTGTCAGCTTATTGCTGACACTCCCCACGGCATTCAGGAATCTTCCATTAGTCTCCAGGGGTGGACTATCTTAATCTGTCCACCACTCCTGCAGGGGAAGATCAGAGCTATATCTAAACTTCACCAGGAAGTGGGCTGACCATGACAATGGGGTGACATCCACCACCCTCATCTCCAGACCACCCCTTCCTCCATCTGGATCAAAACCCAAGTTGAGGGTGTGCCCTGCCCTATGCGTTGGACCAGTGACAACTTGAGACAGCCCCATGGTTGTCATGTAGGCCATGAAGTCCTGAGCTGGAACACTAAAGGCAGCCTCAGCATGGACACTGAAATTACCCAAGAAAGACTATCATTCTGGGCTCCTCCCATACCACAGCCAAGACCTCCTCCACCAGCTTGGTCAGAGAAGCTGCCTGTCAGCAGGGTGGACAGTACACCAGCAGCAATCCTAGTTTCCTGTCTCCTTAGTCAGATGCAGGTCCTCACAACCAGCTCCAAGACAGAATGGTTTCCTGGTGAGATATGGATGTTTTGTACACCACAGCAGCTCCTTCCTCCATCCCTGCAGCTTGTGCTGGTATTGCACCCAATATCCAGGTGGGCAAAGCTGGGTCAGATCAACTCCTCCCAGCTCACCCACCCAGGTCTCGGTAACGCAAACCAAATTGGCACTTTAATCCATGATGAAATCATCAATGAGTGTGGTCTTATTTACTAATCTGGCATTAAACAACAGCACACACAGGCCAGTGGGCGCAGCAAATGAGCAACGAGGAACCCATTGTAAGAATGAAATAAGACTGAAATAAGAATGTAGATGGCTTTCTAAGTCAAACGTTGGGAGTCAAATACCCTGAGCAGCAAGGAGGAAATTACATTGTTCTTAATCAGAAAGCAATGCGAAGCAGAGGATACCTGGAGACTGTTTTTTAATTCTAATTTAATCTACAGGTACAAGAAGTGGGGTTCATAAATATCCATCCCAAGAGTTTTCCTGTGGCCTGTCTTCCATCCTGCCCTGTCTACCATCCCAACTCTAACGTAGTTCCATTATGTACTGTAGGCTTTCAAAGTTTTGAACTATTCTACATGTGGAAGGGAGAGACTGGCTCACCCAAGTACACAAGGTTTTCAGCCCAGGATGGAAGGAGGTCAGGACACTGCAACAGACCCTTGACTGGATTTACACCCTGTTAGTCACACACGTTGAGGAGCAGTTCCACTTAGGCTGTTCAGTAGGCTTGGTGAAAATCAAGTGTGCATGAAATGGGGGGGGGACTTTAAAGGGCAGCCCAAAGACCAAATTCAATATTACTTTGCAACATCAAAGAGAGGCTGGTTGGCAACATCTGTGAGAAGAAAGAAATAAACAGCCATCCTCATTCCACCCCAAAGGAACAATCTGGATAGACCGGACCTCATTGTTAATAATAATAAAGTAAAGCTCTAATTGTTCAGTTTATTCAGCCTTTGACTGGCACATCATGATGAAATTGTGCCAAACTTTTCAGGATGCAGTAGACTTTCACATTAATGTCTTTCTCTTTCACTGTTGAATATTGAGAAAAAGCTGGAATTTTAGACATCTGGAAAATGGAGTTTTTGGCACAAATATATGTAAAGCAGCTTGTTTTTCATATCACCCAAGCCATGAGACAGCCTAAATTCTTTCAAACAGATACTTGGTATGCCTCTCTCCTTTCTCCCTGACATTTAGTTATTTGCTTAACAAAAAGATGAAACTATAAAAACCATCTATGATGAATCAAAGTTTTATTCAGGTTAGAGTCATATGTACTGCAGGAAATGCTTTTTTTATGTTGATTAGGGTTAGCCAACATGTAATCCTCCAGATGTTGTTGGACCAACTCCAATAATCCTTGATCTTTAGCCATACTGATTGGGGCTGATGGAAGTTGTACAAAATCTGGAGAACACCGTGTTGGCTATCCCTGATGTAAGCCATTAGCCACAGCAACCCAGTTAATCAAGCTGAAATCCAGGCTCTACTAACATTATGTAGGTGTTTTCTTTTTGTGTGGTTGTTGTGCCATAAACTTGGGAATGCTGCAGGAGTCTGCTTTTTGGACACGAGGCAGGAAGTTGGACTGGGGTCTGAGGGAAAGGCCAGAATACCACAAGGAGTCTGTCTCCCAGCCCCAGAGGATAGGGCCTTCCCAAGCCAGCTGCCTTCCTGCACTCAGGCAAAGAAAGAGACCTGGGACATCCAAAAGTACATTTTAAATGGGCGAGTTGAAAGGCACTGTGGTATAGCATATTAGATGCTTTCAAACAATTCAGTGCCACATGCATCCAACATGTGATAGGGAGATAAATATTTAAAATAGTTTATTTAGTACTTTAGAGAGCTTGAAAGCTCTGTCTTCTGCTCTGCAACGTAGAACTTGTATTCCCTGCAAGGCAGAGCTGTATCTCCATATTTGAAAAGTGCTGAGGCAAAGGGGACAGCAGTACCAGTTTTCCCTAAATGGAGTTCATGGCTGAAGTAAGATCTGATTTGACCTTACAGCTCCCACTTTTAGCTGTTACTTTAGCTCTAGAGGATGACTTTAGTGCAGCCTGGTGCCTTCCAGGAAAACCGTTCCTATTCAGCTGCAGCCAGCATGGCTATGCTGGTTGGGGCTGATGGGAGATGGAGTACTAAATATCTAAAAGAGCACCAGGTTGGGGAAGGCTGCTCTAGCTATTCCAAGGAAACATGCTGGAAATGCTAAGAAAAAAAGCTTGAAAACTGGAATTTGGGTTTACAGTGGGGCACCTATCCATTTTACCATGCATATGATCGGTTTGGGCCAACAAAATATTCAGCACAGACTGACATTGACACCCAAGTAAACTGAGTTCCACCATGGTCAGGCAGCCACTGGAGGAGCCTCTCTGCATATACTAGCTTTCAGAATCTGTTATGCAGATGTATTGATAATGTTGTCCTCGGTCAATCTTTGCAGCTGCTAAAAACTACAACACAGGGAGCAGTCTCTGGGAGCTAAAATTTAATTCACTGGCAATCCTGGTCCAGAAGCCAATGTCACTTAGAAGAAACTGAGAGCATAACCCTTCCCTCCTCCACTATTTCCCACTGCAGCACCTTCCCTCCAGTTGTTATACTGCTAAGAAAGGTGTTCATAAAATCTAATATAAAACACAAGAAATTTAGGATGAACTTTTATGACCTTTATTTCTTATTTAATTTCTACATTATGGCAACATAAAAACTAAATTTATCCAAGTATCAGCTACTGTCAAGAGCTTATATTCATGTACATCAACATGAAAACTGCTACATTTACTTAAATGCTGACACATGTAGATGCATGTTGCAGTTTTC
The DNA here is from genome assembly GCF_030035675.1 of Rhineura floridana. Classification (NCBI taxonomy): domain Eukaryota; kingdom Metazoa; phylum Chordata; class Lepidosauria; order Squamata; family Rhineuridae; genus Rhineura; species Rhineura floridana. The sequence continues at coordinate 148,582,847 of NC_084482.1, forward strand.
AATTTACTCATACAACAAAATAGGAGTTAAACATTAACAATTATTGTATCTCCACATTTGTATAATCTTAAAAAAAATGGGATGTTACCATTTTATAATCTGTTCAGTCTTTAGTAACAACACTAAAACAATAGCAACCCATCCCCTAAAATGTATATTAACATTTTTGGCATACAAGAGGTTTTTTTGCAGACCTTACTAGGAGGAATAAAAGGATTATTTAAGATTCTTTAGTATTGTACTCTTAAGCCTCAAATACACAATTAACATAATCCAACCATAAGTTAAACATATTTACTGTAAATTCCCACTTATTTTAGTGTGAAAGTAAAGCACATGCTTAATATGCTCCCCTTGAAGTTAAACGTGCCGGACTAGTTCATACCCAATGGTTGTATTTGCATAAACTGAAATGAGCATGAGCCAGCCTTGGGTTTTCAGGCTCCTCCCTCTCCCATGTTCTCCTTCCACATAGCTAGGATGGAGTTCGGAACTTTGGCTTCTGCTTTTCGTTAACCACAGTTTGTTTTATTGCCCGGACCAACAAACTGTGGTTAACATTAACTGTGGTTTAAAAAAGACAATAATGCTGGGAAAAACAGAAGGGAGTAGAAAACGAGGAAGGCCAAACAAGAGATGGATTGATTCCATCAAGGAAGCCACAGACCTGAACTTACAAGATCTGAACAGAGTGGTTCAGGACAGATGCTCTTGGAGGTCACTGATTCATAGGGTCACTATAAGTCATAATCAACTTGAAGGCACATAACAACAACGTTAACCAGAGTTTGTTGGTCTGGACAACCCCACACTGGTTAATTAGAAGCAAAAGCTCCAAATTCCTCCTCCCAATGACACGGAGGGGGGCTGGGAGAGAAGTGTGAAAGCCATGGTTTGGTGAGCTGAGTAGTTTACTTTTGGCATAATCCACCGTGAGTACTTCTAGTGCAAATCTCACTAGGATCAATGGGATTTACAAAGGAGCACAAGTTTCAACCAAGCCGGCACAGGATTAATTCCTGGTGAATTCATCCTTTGTTAAAAATTTACCACAATAAAATGTCCTTGAATGCAATTTTAATTTTAAGAAAAAATAGAGTAAAGGGAGGGGGACTCAAAATGGAAAAATATTTTGTAGAATGACTTCACCTTCTCTTGAAAATAATATTGGGTTTGTTATGCACTGTCTTTTGTTGCTGAGGGGGGCGGAGAGAAAAAATATTTGGTCAGAAGGATTGAGTAAGTAAGAGCATCCCATTGAAGTTAGAGAAGTTTCCATTTATGGGAAAGCATATGTACATGGGGAAATAGGATGGGAAGGCATCTACTCCATGTGAACAATTGATGTGTGCCTATATTGCCTCTTGGTGTGCCCTTTCATCCTGCTCTCTGTCACCTGTGGGTAACTGCCCCCAGTAGCCACCATCCAAAACAAAACAGAGCATGCACAACTCTGTATTGGGTTATGGCTAGGATATAAATAGAATGGCTAGGATGTAAATAAAACAGAAGGAAGGAAAACTTCCAAGTAAGCCTGCAGGCAATTTGACTGCCTATGCTTGCTCTGTCAGAATAGCATCAAATTCCTACTGGACTGAGGCCCCTGCATATCAGCAATCAATGAAAAGGTTGTTACTTTTGAAGAAGTTACATGCATACTTTGGTTCACTGAGGCAATTATGTGCTTTTCCAATGCACAAATAAACTCTGAACACTCTGGCTTGTCAGTAATTCTTAAAACTTTTAATCAATTATTTGTCAGATAATTTGGGGATCACTGCACCTACTATACCAGCAGAAAAACTTATGGGCAGTATTCAAAGAAAGAAAGAGTTGCACTAATACAAGAATTGGTGCAAGAGCAATGCGATTTCCCCGCCTCCCTCCACGCATGTTCCGAAGGGCTTGGGAAAACAACAGATTTAGGGGGTAGATGAGGAAAGAACAGTGGGAGAAATCCTGGAGCTAATCTGACATTGAATACAACCTTATGTGTTTTGCTAATAGCTTGACAAATATGTTGCTC